>NC_061115.1:20497843-20514093 GCF_002878395.1 Capsicum annuum | reverse complement strand
TATCATTGGCCCAACAACATTTTTTGTTACAAAGATCACAAAATATAAATCTAAAAACTAATGTACTGAATTGAATTATATGTGCAAGATATATATTAATTTAAAAATAATAAAATATTAAATTTTGCCGTTGGCTTAGTATGATGAAACTGACCTAAAGCTAATAAGTAATTGACAACTAATGTTCCAACTGTGAAACAAGTTTATTACTCCTATTAAAACTAAATTAGTTATAGCAACAACAGGTCAAGTTAGCTGATAGTGTAGAATTTTTTATGCACTGACGATGCACAAAACTTAAACTTTTTTAAGTAAGGTATTTCATCACTCGTGAGTAGTAAAATTACAAGGTATTAGATGTTTTTGCTTTCGTACGATTTAAAATTTAATTTTATTATTTGCAAATATATTTGGATACTTAATCTTAGTAGACTCAGTTTTTGAGCCCATGATCTTGATTAATATGTTTTCACTCTTTAATATAAATTTTTGTTTTTATTTAACTATATTTTACGCTACTGTAAAATTGTGGAATGAATAATTATATTCCCTTGATTCATCGATTTTTAAACAATGTCTACTAAATAGTTTTATCACAATCCTACGAAAGTATGCTTAGTATCGTGTTCTAACTTCTTCCTGTTGACTCTAACATAACATTTTAACCAAAAAAAAATTAAATTAACCGAAGCTGTACCGATTCCAAAGAGAATGAAACATGATGGGATGATTTTGAAAAGTCTACTTTTAGTTATGTAAAATAAAATAATAAAAATTAATATGATATAAATTTTATAAAATAATCAGTAATATTAATGCTTCCCGGATCTAGGATTTAGGCATCGTGGGCAGGAGGTCCGAACACACGTATTAACACTCGAAACTTTAAAATTCCTCCTAAAGCTAGAGCGTTTATCTATTTTCTTAGTTTACTGAGTACTTTTTTAAGTCTTATGTCAATTTTTATGCATATTTTTATATAATTATACCTAATTTACATCAAATTTAACGGTTACAAATACAGAAAATGGATCTTAGGTCCGCCCCTGAACAGGTGCCATCTCCAATTATCTGTATTCTTCTTCTTTTTTTTTTTTTTTTTTTTTCTATATACAGATAGATACTCCCATATCAATGAGAAGTCCAGGAGAAGCAAGAGTTGAATAGGCACAAAAGAAGAAACAGCCAAACCAAAGAGGTAATTTTCTGCATCTCTCACTCAGACGGACAATCCTTTTATTTTTAGTCATTGTTAGTGTTGGATATTTATATTACAATCTAGTTAGTTAAATTTGTGATAGGCAGACTTATTTTAGGAGGTGAACAGTTATTATAAAAATAACGGAAAAGGGTAAAAAAATATCCTTGAACTATTCAAAATAGATTTAAAATATTCTTCATTTATTTTTTGGCTCAAAAATACTTTTCTATTTATTTTTTGGGCTCAAAAATACCCCTCCATTAATTTTTTGATCCAAAAATACCCTTCTCTCTAACGGAATGCCACCAAAGATACCATATAGATAAAAAAAAGTCACTTAATCAGTCCACATCAGCATACACGTGAAGAATCACTCCATTAATCCACCTTAAAATTAACCTATTTTATTCTATTTAAAAATGCAATTTGATCCATATCAAAATACCCAAATCAAGAGGCAAAATTCAATTCTTTAATTTTTTTTTCCCTCATATCATCCCTTTCACTGTCTTATATTTTATTATTTTACATTTTCAAAGTTACGACACTCACTTGAGAAATTCTTGACCTCATCAACTTGTGGTTGTCCTACATTGCCACTAAACTTCCACTCTTCAAATTCTAATTTCGTCTCTGAATTACCATTCCTCTCACTACAATCACGTTCCTCATTAGACAAATTCAGATAGGATATCTAGTAACAATCTGAGTTCTTGAAAATTGAGTCAACTATTTGAGGATCCAATTATTTAGGGTCGACCCTATTAAAATCCGATTCTTTCGGATCAACAATTTAAGGACATAATTATTTCCTCATCTTTAGCCTTGATCAATCCAAAATATTTTAACCCATCACGTGAAAAATAAGCAATCAAATTCTTCAATATTTTTTCTCTTGGACCGAATTTTTTTCAATATGAGTGGGGTTGGATCTTTAAATAAAAAAATGGGTTGATGGTTAGATAGATTAAATGAAGCGATTTTTTATTTGTGTATGTTGATGTGGACTGATTAAGTGATATTTTTTATTCACGTGGCGTATTTGGTGGCATTCCGTTAAAGAGAAGGGTATTTTTGGGCCTAAAACATAATGGAGGGGTATTTTTGAGCCAAAAAATCAAACAAAAAGGTATTTTTGAGCCAAAAAATAAATGAAGGATATTTTTGATCCATTTCAAATAGTTCAGGGGTATTTTTGACCCTTTTCCAAAAAATAAATTTATTTTCAAGACTTAAACTCACAACCTTCAAATCAATGAAAAAATGAGCCCTTTCTTGTTGGTTACTCATTGTTAATTAGTTGTATTTTCTTTTGAAAATGGTGTACAAACTACCACTTTATCTCCATTCTATTTACTTGATCTTCTTTCTAAATACATTTGTTTTAAATTAGCTATCAATTTTTACAAATCAAAGTGTTTTATTATTTTTTTTTTCATACTACCTTCCATATTAAATAACTAAAGAAGATATATAGTGATAGTTAGAATTGGACATTGTTAATAGAGTAAAATTTGTAAAATAATTTTTTAATTAATATTCCTTTAATGAATGCGTCAAATAAAAAGGAATCAAACAAAATGTAACGGAGGGAGTTTTATATGATACCCACCTCGTAGAAATGATTTGTGTTGTTAGTTTCTCGAATAACTTTTTAAGAAAAATATAAAAATTATAAGGATTTGAAATTATCACTTTATCACATTCCTATGATGGTACATGTTTCCATTTTTCTTAAGGGGTTCTCTTTTATTTTTTTTTCCTTTTTGCAAAGAAATGTCTAATACTCCTCAAAACTGCCATTAATTTGGGATTATATAAAAATAAAAGGGCCGAATACATATATGTTGACCCTTTAAATCTGTTCGAATTTTACCATTTAAATACTTATAGTAAGATTTATATCTATTGAATGCTTGAATTATATTAAAAATGTGCCTATTGAACATATTTTTGACAATCCTCCATGATTTTTAAATGCATATTTTCACTCGCTTGACATGAAAATGGTGGTCAAATGATATTCTGTCTAGTTTTTTTTTTTTGTTTGTACTTCAAATGCAGATTCATAATTTAAATTATGAATTCATATTGTGACGACAAGTTAATGCTACACAAAAAAAAAATATACATAAATATTGTGGGACGAATGATAGTAATTATAACAATAACAGTGAATAAAAGAGCTTATGTGATTTCCATTAATTAAATTGATAAGTGTATCCTTCATGATTCTTCATAGATCAAATTTGTTTATTTTGCAAAGAAGTGTCTAAATATGCTCCGTCAAACTGCCATTAATTTGGAATTATATTAGGAAAAGAGGGTTGAATACATATGCTAACCCTTTAAATTTGTAAGTTTTTTTTATTTAAATATCTATACTAAGTTTTATAACAATAATACCTACATCTATGAATTTAAAAGAATACTTATGTCTTATTGAAGGGATTAGAGTTGAAGAACGAGGGATGTTACACTCCATTGAAATTCCACTGCTTCTTTCAACTGAAAAAGATGAGGTCTCTATCCTCTCTCTCAACTATACAAGTAATTACTTTTAGTTTTTTGTTTTATTAGCCCACTTTTTTTTTTTTTTTTGACAATTATGTTGGGTTCAGTCGGTCTAAAAATATTCTTACAAGGTCTAATACTATCTATTTTGAATTATGCTGGCACGATTTTCTTCAAAAACTCTTTCATTTAATACTTTTTTCATTTTAAAAGACTCGAAAGAACACAAGAAACAATAGATATTGATTATAGACTAATCAATTTCATTCACAAGAGAGATTGTATAGAAGCAAATTAGGAAAAAAGAAGAAGAATGGTGGGTGGAAGGCCAGGAAGGCTTTCGTATTTTAAATATAAAAATATACTTATAACAATAATAATTTATTCAGTGTATTTCCACAAAGTAAGGTTTGGGGGGATAAAGTATACGTTGTCCATACCACTACCTCAAATGAAGTAGAGAGGTTGTTTTCGATAGACCCCCGACTCATGAAAGATAACAGTATAACAAACAAAAAAATTATAAAGGCACATAACAAAACTATAACACACTGCTAGATAATAAAGAAAACAAGTCACTCACAAAGTAATGCTATAAACTATCTATTTAAAATCATATACATCACTGAAACACAACAAACAAGAAACTTCAGATGCAGATACAGCCAAACATTCATCCCTACTATCACTATCGAACTCTTACCGACTGATCCTCTACCCTAATCTGAGTCCTCCACTCATTCCTATAAGGTTCATGTCCTCTGTAAGTTGTAACTTCTCTAAATTATGCCTAATCACTTTCCTCCAATATTTCTTTGGCCTGTCTCTACCCCGCCTAAAGTCATTCATAGCTAGCCTCTCATACCTCCATACTAGAGCATCCGTACACCTCCTCATCATATACCTGAGCCATTCCAACCTTACTTTCCGCATCTTGTTCTCCACCGAAGTCACTCCCACCTTCTACCAAATAATCTCATTTCTAATCCTATCTCTCCTGGTAAGTCCATACATTCATCAAAACATCTTCATTTCTGCCACTTTCAACTTTTGGATATAGGAGTTTTTAACTATCCAACACTCTACTCCATACAACATAGTCGTCCGAACTGCCACTTTGTAGAACTTATCTTTAAGCTTAAGAGACACCTTCTTATCACACAAGACTCCCGAAGCAACCCTCCATTTCAACCACCCTACACTAATACAGTGTGTGATATCCTCGTCAATCTCACCATTTTCCTGAATTATAAACCCAAAGATACTTGAAACTTTTCCTCTTTTGAATGATCTGGGAATCCAACTTCACTACCACGTCAGCCTCATGTGATAAATAACTAAATTTACATTCCAGTACTCCATCTTCGTGCTACTGAACCTAAGCCTTATAGACTCAAGGGTTTGTCTCCAAACCTCCAACTTATCATTAACTCCTCTCTGAGTCTCGTCAATTAGTACAACATCCTCAACAAATAACATACACCAAGGAACCTCCCCTTGAATATGCCGCGTTAGAACATTCATCACCAAGAAAAATAAAAATAGCTCTGAATGTCATCCTGTCATTCTCACACGAGTTTTGTGCCAGCATACATGTCCTGAATCGACCTAGTATATGCTACATTCACCCCTCTAGCCTCCATGCACTTCCACAAAATCTCCTTGGAGACTTTGTCATATACCTTCTCTAGATCAATGAACACCATGTGCAAGTCTTTCTTTCTCTCCCTAAACTGCTCCACTGATCTCCTTACTAGGTGAATGGCCTCAGTAGTTGAGCAATCTGGCAAGAAACTGAATTGATTCTCGAAAATAGTCACGATCCTCTTAATTCTCAACTCTACTACCATTTACTAAACCTTCATAGTATAACTCAACAACTTGATACCCCTATGGTTGTTGCAACTCTAAATGTCTCCCTTGTTTTTATATAATGGAACTATCGTACTCTATCTTCAAGCTTCTTGTATTTTTACTGCCTTAAAAAGGATGTTAAACGTCCTTGTCAGCCACTCCAAACCTGCCTCGATAGTGCTTACCAAAAATCCACCAAAATCTAGTATGGCTTTGTCGTCCTACGCCTATGCATTCTACGAAGAGCTCCCTTGACCTCCTCAACCTTGATACGCCTCCAACAACCATAACCGCGATACCTCTCTGAGTTCTCCAATTCCTTAATACGAAACCTTTGTCCCCCTCGTCGTTCAAAAGTCTATATAAATAGGACAGCTACCTCTTGCTAATAAGGGTATCCACAACCAACACTTTGTCATCCTCCCCTTGATGCACGTCACTTGATCAAGGTCACGAGCCCTCCGCTCCTGGCCTTGGTAAGACAATACAACTTTCTACCCCTATCTTTCTTCTCTAACACTGCATACAAGCTCTCAAAAGTTGTTGCCTTAGCCGCTTCAACTTCTAACTTAACCTCTCTCCTAGCTAACTTATACTCCTCTCTCTTGGTCTGTTTCTCCTCGTCAACCTTGGTCTCAACCAACTTAGCATAGGCCACTTTCTTAGTTTCCACCTTTCTTTTAACTCCTTCGTTCCACTACCAGTCCCTCCGGTGCTTGTCAAAGCGGCCTCTCGAGACACCCAACACCTCTCTAGCTAGCGGTCTCTCTAATGCAACTAGCGGGCGTCTCCCATATACTATCCACATCCCCTTTACTCTCCTAATCTCCTAAAGTTAAGACCAAATTTGAGTCTCTGTCTATATATTTATCCTTTATAAAACATATTCCCTCCATTGCAATTTATTTGTCTAATTTTGACGTGACTTGGAGTTTAAGAAAGTGAATTTTTTTTTTGAATCTTGTGATTATACATACATATATATATATGTCTCTGTGTGTGTAATGTACCAAAACATCTTTTAATTTTGTGATCTTAAATATGTCATGTGGAAAGTTAAAAATTAAATAGTTGCCAAAAAAATACACACCTTTTAAACGGACTAAAAAAAAAGATGAATAAATTAAAACAGATGAAGTACATTTTAACTTTGGTGGACATTTTTTATCCCATAACACTACCGTCCGATTTGATTACATATGTAAACAAAATAATGAGGTATTAAAAGAATAAACAAAATAAACGTTTTAAAATGTCACTCTCTTTTCAATTACATACAGATAGAAGAAGGGAGGGAAGTGGATCATTTACGTGGGATAAATGAAACAAATGGACAAGATTCATCAGGGTCACAACCAAGGGAAATTGTTAATCGAATCTCTGGAATGTTTAAGGGTTTGGATAACTCGTCTATTAAATCGTGTACGGTATTCAAAGTAAATGTGGGGCTGCGTGAATCAAAATATCAAATCCAGGTGCTTATACACCAAAGATGGTCTCTATTGGTCTACCATAGGAAAAATCCTAAACTCCGTCCAATGGAAAAGTTCAAAGTATTACACCTACAAAGGTTTCTTAAACGACAAGAGGGGCTTGATCTGGAAAGTTGCATCAATGAATCGGAGGAATTGAAGGAGGAAGCACTAAAATGTTATGATGATATAGAAGACCCCAAGAAAGACATGAGTCACACTGATCAATTCTTGCAAATGTTGTTGCTTGATGGTTGTTTTGTGGTTGAGTTTATTCGAGAGCTACATAAAAAGTAGCCTCAAGAAGTAGAAAAATTATCGATACTAGTGTTGGTTACATATTTGATCAAGTGACTCGAGACTTGATGTTACTAGAAAATCAACTTCCCTTCTTTGTCCCCAACAAGCTTCATCACATGACAACGAAAGATGATGAATTACCATTTACAATGATGGCGAAATGTTGCTTTCCTATTAATGACTCCTCCAGAACTTCTAGAAATATATAATAAAGCTAATGCAGGACAAATCAAACATTTACTTCATCTAATACACATGTCATGGCAGGGGGATACTAACACAAATCCAACATATTCCTGGAGAATCTTATGTTGCAATCGTTTGCAAATAATTTGGTCAAAAGAGAAGAAGAATGATAAGGCAATAAGATGAATAAGGTCATCATACCAAATGCAACAGAGCTTTCTGAAGCTGGGCTTATCTTTAAAAGCTTCGGAAATATTTATAGGTCGTTGGACAAAGATGACATTGGGGATACAAGTTTATTTGATATAAAGTACGAGAATGGACTGTTGAAAATCCCTTGTCTTCGAATATTTGATAGTACTGAGTCAAATCTGAGAAATCTCATTGCTTTTGAGCAACAATCTGATGTGCATCATAGATATTTCAGTGATTATGCTACTTTCATGCATCAGCTTATTGAGTTTGACAAGATGTGAATTTGCTTCGCCAGAAAGGAATCATAATTAACGGGTTAGGAGAGGACAAAGAAGTGACTAGATTCTTTAACAAAATTGGAAAAGGGGTCAGCACTTCAGCCGGCTTATATGACAAAGAAGGATACAGAAAAATAATTCAACATTGTGAAAAAACATGGAACAGAATGAAGGCAAATTTGATACACAATTATTTTAGTAGTCCTTGGGTAGGAGCTTCAACTCTGGCAGCCATCGTTCTCCTCATACTCACAGCTATACAAACTGTTCTAGCATTCACAGGCGGAGTTAAATAAGTAGTAATTGTGTTAATTGTATAAGATCGGTTGTTTGAATGTCTAGAGTCTCCTCATAACTCCATGCATGTAATTGCATGTGTGTTAGATGAGTTTTTCATTTATTCTATTTTAACCCCGTTTGTATTGGGTTTTGTTGTTATTATTGAACGAGTTAATGCCTTTTTCCTCACAAATGCAGTGGTTAAATATGAGTGATTGCAACACTTACTATTGTCCAATAATCTGGAACGATTGGTTGAAAAGGACGTTGGATATCATTTACTTCATCTTCAAGATCACTATTACCCATTTTATTCCTTAATAAGCATTGCAATCACTCATATTTAAGAGATAATGAAAACATTTGCACCATTACAGGCCGTTGACTATATATTACAAAATCAATTTCATACAAAATATTACCACCCGAAAAGAAATTCACTCTTAATTACCCTCATTCATTTTGATTAGTATGGATGCAATTAAAAACAATTAATACAAGAAACAAGTATCTCAACAAGATGAAAAGAGGATGAAGCTTAAGCTACTAAAAAACCTAGTTAATTTAGAAAAGCAAAAAAAAAATAAAAAAATTAAAGGAGTTGTAAGTTGGCCTGCTGGGCACCAAGCAACTTGTAAGTCACTGGGCACCTAGTAACTTACAAGTCACTATGCCTATAGCAATTTATTTAAAATAATTGAACGGGCAACTAGAAACATATATAGCAGCTACTCCACGATCTAACACCTCTTTGGCACTTGAGCAAAAACAATTACTGAACTTGAAATACATGTAACTTGAACATAATAAAACAACTCAAAATGTGTATCCATGAATGTGCTTTCGCTAGATTAGTCAGATTAATACAAGACAAATCTTTCATATCATCAACCTTACACTTTATCAACTGTTTTGGCTTGACAGAGGTCTAAGTCTGAAGGGTTCTATCCATTACAACTCTTAATCATCTTCCCTTTCAAGTGGAAGACCACAAGGCAAAAATATTTTCTCCACAGAATCACCACGGAATTCCGAGTAATTGTAGAAGACCAAAATCAAGGATGCATCCTCACAAATATCATATAGAGTAATAGAGATGCATTACTTTAGTTTTTCCTCTGTTATGAAATGGCAAATTAGCAAGAACATTGGCAAATTGTTTTATTCTTTCCTTCGGAAAGTCGCAACAAATTTGAATTTTCTGTCTTCTACGTGAGCTAAGGCTTTCAGCAATACTGAAATATTCATGAAGTTGTTGGTTCTTCCGATCTTTTGCTACAAAGTAATATATATTGTTTGAAAATTACATAAAAAGTATTTTAAATTACAATTGATAACAATTTAAAATATTTTGAAAAAATTAACTTATTATATATTTCAAAAGAAATATGTAAAAATATTATAGATCACAATAATTGACAATTTAAAAATTTTTAAAAATATAAAATATTTAGTTGACTCTCGAAATTACATTGGTGCCACCTAAATTGGAATCGGCGAAAAAGTATTATAAATGAGAATAAATAAAAACTTAAATTATGTTCAAACTATAATTGACTATCAATACCACAAAAGTTTGGATAAGGAGAGTAACATATATTATTTGAAAGGCATAATACATAAATATGACCCTAAACTTGACACCAAATTATAACTTTGACCTTAAACTTTGATAGTGCACAAATAGGACCTTAACTATTCAAAACCTGAACAAATATGACTTCTGATTTTGCAACCCCATGCGTGAGTTTCACTCGCGCCTATGTGGAAAGCTCATCCAATCACATGGTGCCACGTCGTTAAAAGGGCTGACTTGGAGGGAGGTCATATCTCTGCAGTTTTGAAGAGTTAAAGGTCATATTTGTGCACTGTCAAAGTTTTATTTTTGTGTTAAAACGACGTATTTTTTTTATTATTATTATTATAATTTTTTTTTATTTCTATAGCAGCAGCACCTAGCTTTTTTTTTAATTAAAAAAAAAGCCACTAGCAGGGATCGAACCCACGCAATAGGCTGAAGGAAGCGCCCAAGAAGAGCAAATAACACCACCAGGCTATCTAAGTACCTTGTTTCATGTGGTTCAACATTAATATACGTACATAAATATAAATTTTCTACCTTATATACACAACGTAATTTTTTTACCGAGGGAGTTCGGGTGAACCCCATGGCAACCACGTAGGTCCGCCCCTGTATTAATTTAATAACGTTTTGATAACATTAATTTAATAACGTTAATTTAATATACTTCTACTACTATCCTTAATAACATTAATTTAATAACGTTTTATTAAAACTATAATTTTTTTTTATTATCAGTATAGTTTCATCTTTAATTTAATATTTAAATAAATTATATTTAGATATATTATATAACATAAATTCGCCCTCTGCTTTATAATATATGTACATACCCGCGCGATTTTTTTGTATGACGCTGACCCACCTAATTAATAAATCTTCTATATTGCTCTTTTTTCGCAATGACAAAAGAAATTACATGCCATTTTCATTTTTGAGCCAAAAATAATGAAAAAGTAATAGTGAAAAGTCATTTAAAAGTCATATTTGTGCAGTTTTGAATAGTTAAAGGTCATATTTGTGTAATGTCAAAGTTTAAGGTCAAAGTTATAATTTGGTGTCAAGTTTAGGGTCATATTTATGTATTATGCCTTTAGATTTTAAGTTGGACGCGGCCAGTCTTGCATGTTGAACACGCATTTTGCCACGTAGGATCGGAGGTTATATTTGTGCAGTTTTAAATAGTTAAAGGTCATATTTGTGCACTGTCAAAGTTTAAGGTCAAAGTTATAATTTGGTGTCAAGTTTAAGGTTATATTTATGTATTATGCCTATTTGAAAATTATTATTATAAATTACAATAGTTAACAAATTAAAATATCTAAAAACATATTAAAAATAGGGGATCTTTCATAAATAGCGATACTTTGCTATAAAGCCCCCTGCATAGCCACATTTTACATAATTACCATTTATAGCCGTTGTATTCGATTATCAACTGTTGTATTCATTTTTCCTCAGTGGTTTGTATTCATAAAATACATAAATACACTACATATTTAGTCTCGCCAAAAACACTACCATTATTTATTTATTTTTATTTTTTTATATTTTTTCTTTTTAGTATTTTCCCCATTTTTCTTTCTTTTTTTCTTTTTTTTCCTATTTTTATTTTTTTCGTTTCTTTTTTTCTCTCTCTCTAATTTCTAGCTTCTATTTCTCTTTCTTCTATTCTTTTCTTGTTTGATTTTTTTTTTGTTTTCTTTTTTGTACGTATTTTCTTTATCATTTTTTTGTTCTATTTTATATTTTTTGTATTTTTAAAAAATATGATAAGTCATGGGTGATAACGTAAATACCACAAATATTTATTATATTTGTAGTCACACCGTCATTTATATTTTTGTATTCATTAGTACAACTGTATTTGTATCTTAAAGTTCGCGCTTGTATTAGTATTTTATAGTTAACATTTGTATTTGTATTTTATAGTTTGCACTTGTATTTGTATTTGTTAGTTTGCACCTTCATTTATCATTTATATAATTCGCACGTGTATTTTAAAGAACTGTTCTATATTTGTATTTTATAATTGACTGCATATTAGATTGGATTATATTTATATTGTGATTTTATTGTGTTTGTATATTTGGATTATACTTGTAAATTTAATCTATTTTCATCGACACCTTTTTATTTTTAAAGAATTATTTTGTATTTGTATTTGTAAACTTATTGCATATTGTATTTAGCCATGACTATGTATAATTTACCATTTGTATTTGTATACAAACAAGAAATGTATTAATTGTATTTTCTTGATTCTAAAATATATAAGTATGTAATGTATCATTTGATATAAATGTATCGTTTTGTATATTTGTTTTACAATTGACTGCATATTATATTGGATTATATTTATGATTTTATTGTGTTTGTATATTTAGATTATATTTGGATTATACTTGTATTTGTAATCTATTTCCGTCGACACCTTTTTATTTTCAAAAAATTATTTTGTATTTGTATTTGTAAACTTATTGCATATTGTATTTAGCCGTGACTATGTATAATTTATCATTTGTATTTGTATATAAACAAGTAAATGTATTAATTGTATTTTCTTGATTCTAAAATATATAAGTATGTAATGTATCATTTGATATAAATGTTTCGTTTTGTATTTGTATATCAAAATTATCATCCATATTTGTAAATAAACAAATATCACTTGATATAAATACAAAATGAAACAAATGATTTTACAAATACAAATTATTGCATTTGTATATATTGTATTTATATAAAAATTTGAATTGTATTTCTTTGTATCAATAAATGCAAACAAGTATTCATAAAAAGAAAATCAATCGTTTGTTTTCAATAATTAAAATTTACAAATGATAGTTCACAGTTGTATTTGTATGTTATAGTTCACATTTTTATTTGTATTTTATAGTTCGCACTTGCATTTGTATCTTATAGTTCACATTTGTATTTGTATTTTGTAGTTCACACTTGTGTTTGTATGTTATAGTTCGCATTTGTATTTATATTTTATAATTCACACTTGTATTTGTGTTTGCTAGTTCGCACAAATGGAAAGAAGGAGAAAAATGAAAAGAAGAAAAATAAGGAGAAAAAATGAGAGAAAAAGAAGGAGATAAAATACAAAAAAAGAAGAAGGAGAGTAATAGAAAATATAGAAAAAATACAAAAAAAAGGGGAAAAAAGAGGAGAAAAAATGAAAAGGAAAAAAAAGAAAAAGAAAAAAAATATGAAAAAGAAAAGCAGTTAAAAAAGAAAGAGAAAACAACAAAAAAAAGGAGAATAATAGAAAATAGAAAAAGAGATAAAAGACATGAGAGAGACTATGAATTGGAATTTGGAATAATTAATAAGTAAGAGGGGGCTATGAATTATAATTAATTGAAACATAGGCTAAATAGGACAATTAGGAGTCTATGTTTGCTAAGATATGTAGTTATCTTTTAAAATATGATTGATTATCTAAATTCCATTTGTATCAAGTTATTGGATAGGCTTGGTGTTAACATTTCAGAATCGAAATCGATAATTTTTGATAATGGTACCATCAAGCCTGTTTCCTTATATTACCCCTAATTAACTATTATAAGTCATTTATCTGCTACAAAATTAATAATATTTTATAAAACTAGTAAAATAGGCATATATGACATGGTTTTTTCAACTGCTTCAACTGTGATTTTACTATATCACCGCTAATTAATTATTATAAGTCATCTACGTATTAAGAATTTAATAATATTTAATAAAAAATAGACATTTATGGCATGTCTGTTTCAATTGATTCAACTATAATTTTACTATATTACCCCTAATTAATTATTATAAGATATTTAAGTATTAAAAAGTTAGTGTTAATATTTAATAAAAAAAGGTAAAATAGACATAAAATGATTAATTAACTCTTGATGTTTAAAAAATTAACTTGACGTCTTATATGAGGACCATTTAAATTTTTTCACAAGTATTTTTTATAGTAATTTTGCTATATCACTTCTTATTGGTTATTATAAGTCATTTAAGACATGTTTGTTTTGCTGCTTCAGTCTTAATTTTATTATATCAACCCTAATTAATTATTATGGCCATCTAAATGTTGTACCACTTAAATTAGAATAGAAGGAAAAATATTATCAATCACAATAATTAAAAGCTTAAAATAATTTTTAAAATATAAGTGACTATCAATAACACAAAAATTTGGACAAGGAGAGTAACATATATTATTTAAAAATTACATAAAAAGTATTATAAATTACAATTATTAACAACTCAAAATATCTAAACATAATTAATCTGTTATAGATTTTTTTAAAAATATGTAAAACTACTATAAATCACAATAATTTAAAACTTGAAAAATTTAAAAGATATAAAATATTTGGCTGATTCAAAATTATATCAATGTCATTTAAATTGGAATAGATGAAAAAGATCTTATAAATCACAATAATTAAAAACTTAAATTGTTTTATAAATATAATTGGCTATCAATGCCATAGAAGTTTGGACAAGGAGAGTAATGTAACGACTCTCCTGATCGTTTGTAAAATTTTCTCCTCTTTCCTATTTTAGCTCTCTCTATAGTTGGTGTACATGAACTATGACTCACAAGATGGGTCACTACTAAAAAAAAGAGGAAACCCGACCATAAAAGTCGACCACTTGTGGTCTATTTTTTTCAATATTCGACCACAAAACTGACCAAAGTGCGTGATCGATAAAATTATGGTAGCTTTCAAAAAAAAAATATATTTTTAAAATTTATTATTATTTTATTAAAATAGAAAAAAATGAGTTTAAAAATAAAAAAATTCAAAATAAACTGACCACAAGTGGTCCGTTTTTTATTTAATAATTTATTTAATAAAATATTTTGTAATTAGTTATAGTAAATCGACCACATGTGGTCGGTTTTTAAAAAGAATTACCATAAAAATCGATCACATGTGGTTGGTTTTCTGAAAATATTTTTAAAAACCGACCACATGTGGTCGGTTTTTCGTAAATTTTTTTAGAAAAACCGACCACATGTGGTCGATTTTTCTGATAACTTTGTAAAAAAAATATTGAAAATTTTCAGAATACAAAAATTAAAAATCAAATTATTTATAAAATTAAAAATCAAGTTATTTATAATACAACCCATCAAGCATTTACAAACATTAAAAATCAAATTAAATTATTTACAATACAGCCTATAAATCATTTAATATATAATCAACCAACCACCATAAGAATACAAACATTAAAAATTAAATTATTTACAAAATTTATCGAGGTTCCAAATCCAAACGATAAAACATACAATTGACTAAAAACTACTTCTCATCATCCGCATCTTCATTCTCAGCCTCACCTATTCTATTATCAATATCTCGTTAATATATCCAGCTATAATCAGGTTCCATCTACACAATCAATCACATTCAAGTAATTAGTTCAAGTCACAAAAGTTCACATTTCAAATACCTACACTTAAACATTTTCAAGTCACTAATTCACTTTACAAGTTACCAAACTAAACTTAATTCAAAATGAAAAGTTCACGTTTCAAGTACCTACACTTAAATATTTTCAAGTTACTAATTCACTTCTCAAGTGATCACACTTTACTAAAATCAAAATGCAAGTTCACATTTCAAGTACCTAAATTCAAAACAAAAGTCACTGATTCATAATTCAAGTAACTACACTTAAACATTTCACGTCACTAAGTCACTTCACAAGTTACCTAACTAAACTAAATTCAAAATGAAATGTTAACATTTCAAGTACCTACACCTAAACATTTTCAAGTCACTAAGTCACTTCACAAGTTACCTAACTAAACTAAATTCAAAATGAAAAGTTCACATTTCAAGTACCGACACCTAAATATTTTCAAGTCATTAATTCACTTCACAAGTTACCAAACTAAACTTAATTCAAAATGAAAAGTTCACATTTCAAGTACCTACACTTAAATATTTTCTAGTAACTAATTCACTTCACAAGTGACCTCACTTTACTAAAATCAAAATACAAGTTCACATTTCAAGTACCTAAATTCAAAACAAAAAGTTCACATTTCAAGTACCTACACCTAAACATTTCAAGTCACTAATTCACTTCACAAGTTACCAAACTAAACTTATTCAAAATGAAAAGTTCACATTTCAAGTATCTACACCTAAACATTTTCAAGTTACTTCACAACTTACCAAACTAAACTAAATTTAAAATGAAAAGTTCACATTTCAAGTACCTACTCCTAAACATTTTCAAGTCACTTCACAAGTTACCAAACTAAACTAAATTCAAAATGAAAAGTTCACATTTCAAGTCATTAATTCACTTCACAAGTTACCAAACTAAACTAAATTCAAAATGAAAAGTTCACATTTCAAGTACCTACACCT
>NC_061115.1:20497189-20497743 GCF_002878395.1 Capsicum annuum | reverse complement strand
CAAGTTACCAAACTAAACTAAATTCAAAATGAAAAGTTCACATTTCAAGTACCTACACTTAAACATTTTCAAGTTACTAACTCACTTTTCAAGTGACCACACTTAACTATATTCAAAATACAAATCCACCTTTCAAGTAACTACACTTAAACATTTTTGACTCACTAATGCACTTCTCAAGTGACTACACTTAACTAAATTCAAAACACAAGTCCACATTTCAAGTACCTACACTTAAACATTTTCAAGTCACTAATCCACTTCACAAGTTACCAAACTAAACTAAATTCAAAATGAGAAGTTCACATTTCAAGTACCTACACCTAAACATTTTCAAGTCACTAAGTCATTTCACAAGTTATCAAACTAAACTAAATTCAAAATGAAAAGTTCACATTTCAAGTACCTACACTTAAACATTTTCAAGTCACTAAATCACTTCTCAAGTGACCACACTTAACTATATTCAAAATACAAGTCCACCTTTCAAGTAACTACACTTAAACGTTTTTGACTCACTAATGCACTTCTCAAGTGACGACACTTAACTAAAT
>NC_061115.1:20496623-20497089 GCF_002878395.1 Capsicum annuum | reverse complement strand
AAACATTTTCTACTCACTAATGCACTTCTCAAGTGACTACACTAAACTAAATTCAAAACACAAGTCCACATTTCAAGTACCTACACTTAAAAACATTTTTAAGTCACTAACTCACTTCTCAAGTGACCACACTTAACTAAATTCAAAACACAAGCCCACATTTCAGGTACCTACACT
Source organism: Capsicum annuum (assembly GCF_002878395.1). NCBI lineage: Eukaryota > Viridiplantae > Streptophyta > Magnoliopsida > Solanales > Solanaceae > Capsicum > Capsicum annuum. The sequence continues at coordinate 20,496,912 of NC_061115.1, read as the reverse complement.
TAATATTTTTGACTCACTAACTCACTTCTCTAGTGACCACACTTAACTATATTCAAAACACAAGTCCACCTTTCAAGTAACTACACTTAAACATTTTTGACTCACTAATGCACTTCCCAAGTGACCACACTTAACTAAATTCAAAACACAAGTCCACATTTCAAGTAGCTACACCTAAACATTTTCAAGTCACTTCACAAGTTACCAAACTAAACTAAATTCAAAATGAAAAGTTCACATTTCAAGTACCTACACCTAAACATTTTCAAGTCACTAAGTCATTTCACAA
>NC_061115.1:20493959-20496523 GCF_002878395.1 Capsicum annuum | reverse complement strand
ACAAGTCTACATTTCAAGTACCTACACCTAAATATTTTCAAGTCACTTCACAAGTTACCAAACTAAACTAAATTCAAAATGAAAAGTTTACATTTCAAGTACCTACACCTAAACATTTTCAAGTAACTAAGTCATTTCACAAGTTACCAAACTAAACTAAATTCAAAATGAAAAGTTCACATTTCAAGTACCTACACCTAAACATTTTCAAGTCACTAAGTCATTTCACAAGTTACCAAACTAAACTAAATTCAAAATGAAAAGTTCACATTTCAAGTACCTACACTTAAACATTTTCGACTCACTAACTCACTTCTCTAGTGACCACACTTAACTATATTCAAAACCCAAGTCCACTTTTCAAGTAACTACATTTAAATATTTTTGACTCACTAATTCACTTCTCAAATGACCACACTTAACTAAATTCAAAACACAAATTCACATTTTAAATACCTACACTTAAACATTTTCAAGTCACTTATTCACTTCTCTAGTGATACACTTAACTATATTCAAAACACAAGTTCACCTTTCAAGTAACTACACTAAAATATTTTCAATTCACTAATTCACTTCTCAAGTGACCACACTTTAGTAAATTCTATACATTCATGACAATTTATATGTCAAAAGTCAAAGCTTTATTTACCTTAAATTTTTAGGTCTAAAAAAACTAATGTTACTTCCTATATTGTGTAACTCTCTCCTTACAACATCCTATATGACATCTTAAAAGGATATTTTGATACATTAAAGATCCTATATTATTTTTCTTTTAGAGAGATATGTCTAAAGCTCTTATTTATCACAGAGAAAGATAGAGAGTATATAGAGAGTAGAGTGCATCAGTTGTAAGTTATCTTTGGAGGAAAAGAAGGGTTGTTTATATAGTCCTAGTAGTGTAAAACTATATTTGTTGCTAGTAGTGTAAACCTACTAGCAAGGACACACTCCTTCCTACTATCCTTCTACTCTAATTCGTATCCTCTACACCTTAGAACAAGTAATATTAAAATAATGGTATCAATCAACATAAGGCCGCCTCTTCAAAATGAAAGATGAACAAAATTCATAGTTGGGCTAAATTTATTACAGAGGTGTCCTATCATACAAGAAATGTAATGGTAGGCTGTTTCAGACATATCATCAAATTTCTACAATAATAGAACTTGCAATATTCTACTCTTACACAAAGAAAAATTAAATATGGGACAAATCAACAAGTTAGGAACAAAAGTAAGTGCATCACAAAGAAAGATCTCCCTGGGGTGGGATTAATTTAGCACCAATGTCCACCATCCTTAAAAAGGTCAACCTTGGCAAGACTAACACCTTACAGGAAAAAGGTAATCTAATGAATATTAAACTAAAGAATCAGAACACTTAAAATGTATTGAGAAACACAAACCAATGGAGATAGTATCTAAGACTGATGTCAACATGAAGATTCTGAAAGAAATTTAAAACATTTTAACATTACATAGTTTCTACACAACATAATCGATCAAAAAAATAAAAATGCACAGTGACGAGGATTGAATGAAGGAGAAAATAACATACTCTATCAGCATTATAGATTCCACAACTAACTCACTTCTCAAGTGACGAGGATTGGAGTTTTGCTGGTTGAGTGACGAAGAGGGAGTCGACACTATAACAGTGGCTGGTGGGTCATTGGTGGTGGTTCTTGATGGTTCCGTCGGCTAGAGCCATGGCTGGAAATGGGAGAGTGGAGAGAGGAGGCTAGCGATGGGTCGCGACTGCTCTGGCGTCTCACCAACCAAGATGACCGGCGTGGTAGTGGCCAGCGCTAGCTTTTTGCTATTTGATAGAGAAAGAAAGAAAAGAGAGGAAGAGGGAGAGACAGATGAGACTGTTGAGAGAATAGTGGGATTAGGGTTTGTTTTGTTGTTTAAAAAGAAAAGAAAGGGGGTGTGATCTCAGCCGTTGGATCTATCTTGATCCATGGCTGAGATTAAAGGATTAGAAAAAATAAATTGGGACTTTTTAATGTATTAAAGGTGGCTATAATTGTCATTAATTGAGCACAAAAATGGTCAAAAATTAAATAAGTAGAAGAATTTAAATGAAATTGGCTGCTATAATAATAATAATAATAATAATAATGATAATGATAATAATGATAATAATGATGATGATGATGATGATGATGATGATAATAATAATAATAATAATAATAATAATAATAATAATAATAATAATAATAATAATAATAATAATAATAATAAGCAGCGTATTTATAAATTGTGAATGTGCACATGTACGTGAAAAAATGCGTAAAGATATTAATATTAAAGGTTAAATAATTTTGACACACTATCGACTATCAAGTTTTAAATACGTATTGTATACATCACATATGTACATGAGTATATTACCTCGTAATATAATGCAACGTATTTCATATACATACTTTGACGAGTTATCGATTAATTTGATTATTAGCTTACATTAATATAACTTCAAAGTACAATATATTGTTACTTCGATCATTTTAAATCAAGGTATTCAATATGTTTGGATAGATTCTGCTAGTTTTT
>NC_061115.1:20482012-20493859 GCF_002878395.1 Capsicum annuum | reverse complement strand
TTCAAGAGTTGATATATATATATATATATATATATATATATATATATCAACTCTTGAATACATACTATATACATCACATACACGATTTTACTACCCCATATATATAAAATATTATATTTGAATTGATAAATCGTAAAAAATGGTAATAAAAAGTAATAAAATAATTTGTTTATATTTTCGGTTGGATTACGAGTTAATTAGATTTAGTTATTTATCTTTTGATTACTGCATACGTCACTACACGAGATTTACGGATATATACGTATATTCGATTGACTATCATACTTCCAAATACGTACTAAATACATTGATCACATACACCATTTTATTACCCCATAATATATATCGGTTAGTTTATCTTATGTTATATACCTTCAACAGTATACTATATATATCACCTTGTTCAACCGCATGATATCAGTATATTCAATATATTCAATATATATCACTGTACAAGAGATATACTTACATATATATAAATGTAAGTTTCGAACTACGCACTACGTACATCACTGCATTTTATATATATATCAACTCTTGAATATGTACTATATACATCATATATAGTTTAATTATATTTTTTAAATATTATGTTTTATTTTTTTTAAATTCCAAAACCAACCACATGTGATCGCTTTTATAAAATATTTTAAATTTAATTTTTAAAATAAAACCGACCACATGTGGTCTCTTTTTAAAAATACTTTTTAATTATATTTTTAAAATAAAACCGACTACAAGTGGTCGATTTTTAAAATTATTTTATTTTTAAGTAAAATCCGAACACTTGTGGTCATTTTTTTAAAATTATTTTTTTCTAATTAAAAACCGACCACATGTAGTCGATTTTAAAAATACTTTTTTATTATTTTTTTTTTAAATAAAATCGACCAAAAGTGGTCAGTTTTCTAAAATTACTTTATTTTTTTTAATTAAAAACCAACCATTTGCTGTCGGTTTTATTTAAAAATATAATTAAAAACTAAAAAAATTGACCACGTGTGGTTGGTTTTAAAAAATACTTTTTTAATTATACTTTTTAAATAAACCAACCACTTGTGGTCGGTTTTTTAAAATTATTTTCACACAATTTTTAAAAATCTAAAAGCGACCACAAGTGGTCACTTTTTTTATTTTTTATTTTTCAAAAGAAATAATAATTGATATTAAAAATCTAAAGTGGTCGCTTTTTTATTTTTTTAAAAAATAATAATTAATATAAAAATTATAGAAATGATTATTCTGAAATTTTAAAATATAAAAGTGACCACATGTGGTCGCTTTTAAAAAAAATTATTTTTTTTCAAAAAATAAAAAACTGACCACATGTGGTCTATTTTTTCTGACCACAAGTTATGGTCGATTTTTCTATTTTTTTAGTAGTGGGTTGTACTGATTTTTTGAGGATATATTAGCATTTTGGATAATTAATTTAATTAGTGATTTAATAGGCCAAAGTTGTAGTTTATTTTTTCATGTGGTCAATAAAAGAATTAATTTAAATGGGAAGAGTTTATCATATTTATTAAAAATAAGGTTAGATATATTGAGAGGTGGAGTACACAAGTTAAACTTAGGTTTTCTCACACAGCATAGAAGAAAAACAAAAGAATGACTGCTTCAGGTGAGTTGAATAAATTTATAGTGAAATTATTTTGCTAGTTTGTTCACGATGATGTTGGGTGCAGTATAGTAATAATTATTAAATGATTGGCTAATGATTGAATTGTTCGTCTTTATTAAGGATTGAAAACAAGTTAGGCAGATTGGTTAATGATTTAGTTGTTTTGTCTTTATTAAGAAGTGAAAACAAGCTAGGCAGTATGTTAGCGGCTAAGGAAAAACAAAGTTAGGTAGTATGTTAGCAATTATGTTTTTGTCTCTGTTAAGGGTAACGAAAAACAAAGTTAACCAGAAGCAATTTAGAGAAATTTTGCATGGTTATTTTATTGGATTTTGTGAACTGTTAACAGGTATAGGATGATACATCATGCCATTATTGGCATCAGCAGCGTGCCTTATTTGGGACTAGCAATTGTTACTTTTGACAGTAACAACGTAGTAATAATAACACCATAGTCATATTGAGGTTTAAGCTTAGAGTTTGACAATTACAAGTTACTATTTTCATTGTTTCTTTAGGTCTTAAATTTTTAGAGTAGGAATGTGTAAAATGGATGTCATTAGATTTGTACTCTTATTGGGATTACAATTTGAAAAGATTTTTAAAACATTCAGAAGCTTTACGGAAGGGAAAAACCCTTGCACAGTAGCTTACTTTCGAGTTCTTCGGTTTGAGGTAGGTTAGGGTTTAATTGGAGTTTAGATTGGATTTAATTGTGTGTATGCTCCTAAACTGAATACTTGTGGATTGGTACATGCTTGAAATTGATGATGTTTGGATTGTTGAGGCGTGTATAAATAATTGTTCAATACTTGATGGGATTGCCGTATGACTTTAAATGTACTTGTAAACTTGATACATCATATTGTATGCTGTGAGTAGTGTAAATTTGATATTGATATTACTTGTTTATGGTGGATATGGCACCACGCTGGTACAGATATGTATATTGATATTACTTACTTATGATGGATCCGGTACCATGCCGGTGTGAATTGTATATTGATATTACTTGTTTATAGAGGATTGAGTACCATACCGGTACGAATATATATTGATATTACTTGTTTATGGAGGATCCGGTACCACGCCGATACAGATATGTATATTGATATTACTTGTTTATGGAGGATCGGGTACCACATCAGTACTGATATGATATTGATATTACTTGTTATTATGGATTGGGTACCACGATGGTACGGTACATGAACATAGATTGTTCCCTGCAGGTCATGACTATTTGGGCAAAAATAAATCCCATAACATGTGTGTACATATTTATGTTGATTCTGTGGATGTTTATAATATGGTTGATACTCTTGATGGTTATATGGCTTATTTGTGAGCACTGTTTGACCTGTTATTATTGTATTGTTGATTCATTATGTATTTGTTGTGTGATGATTCCTGTCTAATTTTTATTTTATTTATGTTGTGTACAATAACAACAACAACAACAACAACAACAACAAACCTAGTGTATTCCCATAAAGTGGGGTCTGGGGAGGGTAAGATGTATGCAGTCCATACCGCTACCTCCGAAGAGGTAGAGAGTGGTTTATACTGATACTACCCTATACTCTTCTTTTGTTGAGTGCAGAAAGTGTTTTAGAGGCTCAGGCATGACCTCACCTCTAGAGTTGGATAGAAGATCTTGATCCAAGGGTGAGCACTCCATTTCCAGTCCGCCATGGGTCATCCTATTTGTTCTTGTCCATCTTTCAGGCAATGAAACATTCTTTATTTACCTTATTTTTGGATATCTCTTTAGACATGATTTTTGTTAGAAGTTTTTGTCCGATGACTTTTGATTCTTAGAAATTTCAGTAATAGATTATTTGGTTTCCGCATTACTGATGATTAGCTCTAAATTATTGTTGTTAAGTTTGTTTTATGATAGTATCGTTTAAATATTGACTAAGTGATTGGGTAATGGTTTATTTTAGATGGTTCCCCCACAGAAAGATTAGTTTAGGTGCTACTCATGGCCATTTGAGTCTTGACAAAGTTGGTATCAGAGCCCTAGGTTCGTCGATCTCATTATACAAGAACATATCTAGTAAAGTCTTATAGAATGGTATGGAGACGTCTGTACTTTTCTTCAAGAGGCTATAAGATACTAGGAAAATTCAAATTCTTCTTTCTTATGTGCTATTACTTGATTTCAATTGGGATCTGGCGATTCCAATTAGTATCTGACTTCTTTCACTCTTTTTTCCAAATGGTAAGAACTCATAAAAATGGGGCAAGAGTTGAGGTACCTGAACCAGCTACTGAACCTACAGTTTCTGGTAGAGGCCAGGCAAGAGGAGAACAAGGCGGAGGAAGGAGATCAGTGCCTTCTAGGGAAGAGCTTAGGCCGCGAGACTTGCTAGGGAGAGGCCAATATATCCTCCCCCATATAAGGATTTTCCTAAGGTAACAGAGGATTGAGCTATGTCAATACAGAATGAACGAGTGCTGGTCCATGATAGGGTTGCACCAGTTCAGGAAGGTGAAGCTCTAATTCAGATATTTTTCACTGTGATTCAACAAGTTCTAAGTTTTTTGAGAGGTTTGGCAGGATTAGAGACTATGCCCGTTGTACCCGCAGTCTAATATGGGATGCAGGTAGTGGGTTCGGTGATGACCGAAGATGAGCATGAGTTGTACTATAAATTTATCAAGATGAAGCCTCCTGTTTTTCATAGAACTGAGTCAAAGGATGCCTACGAGTTTATTATTGACTATCATGAGAGGCTTCACAAGATGGGTGTGGTTGGGAGGTATGCTGTAGAACTAGTTTCTTTTTAGTTTCAAGGGATGCTAAGATGTGGTGGAGATCTTATGTTGAGTGTAGGGATGCAGGTTTTTCTCCAATAACTCAGACACAGTTTTACTCAATTTTTCTAGAAAAGTACATGCCTCATACTTTGAGATATAGAAAAACTAATGAGTTTGATAATCTTGAGTAGGGGAACATGTCAGTTGTGGCCCATGAGGCCAAATTTTATTCATTGTATCGGTATGCATCTCACTTGCTGAAAATTAAGAAGAAAAGGATCTATCTTTTCGTGAAGGGTTTGAATACAGGTCTCTAGATTTCTACTCATTAAATGACATGTTCAGGTAGATCTTTCTAGGAGATGGTTAATTTTTTCAAGAAGGTAGAGGGAGTAAGGCAAGAGGGTGGAAATTTTAGTGGTTCTTATTCTAGAGGTCGGAGTTCACATGGATACCCTTCCCTCCCCATTCAGTCAGTGATGCAGGTGTCTGTTGGGGGTTCGTCAAGAGCTAGCCAGCCATTTTCAGACTGTGGTAGTTATCTCGCTTCATCTTCATCAGCTCAGTAGCCTACCTTGGATCTTTTATGTTATGAGTATGGTGGAGTTGGTCACATAAGGATGTTTTGTCCTAATGTGAGGAAGTATGATCAATTCATCTAACAGTAGGCTCCTAGAGCTCTAGTCCCAGAAGGTAAGAGAGGTGGTGGTAAGGGTAGAGGTTATCCATAGGGTGTTTGTAGTGGTCATCAGGCAGGTAGGGGTGGTAATTAGCCCTATCGAGGCGGTTCTCAGCTTGGCATGGATGACATTCAAAGTGGTGGTAGGGCCTAAATCTGTGTCTTTCCAGGCAGGCCCGAGGTAGAGGCATCAAACATTGTTACTACAAGTACTATTCTTGTCTGTGATCGGATGGTCACTGTATTATTTGATCCTGGCTTTACTTTTTCTTACGTATCTGCTAATTTTACTGTGGGATTGGACATGGTGCATGATTTACTTGACTTTCCAATTCACGTGTCTACTCCTATTACTGATTCTATTATTGTTGATAGAGTTTATCATTCTTGTTCTATTATATTTATGGGGTATCAAACTTAGGCAGATTTAGTAATTCCAGACATAGTAGATTTTGATATAATTTTGAGTATGAGTTGGTTGTCTCCATATCATGCTATACTGGACTGTCATGCTAAGAAAGTAACTGTGGCTATGCTGAGAATGGATAGACTTGAGTGAGAGGGTGATTATAGTCCTACTCCAATAAAACTTATTTCTTTTCTGCGTGCAAAGAGGATAATTGGAAGAGGTTGTTTGGCCTTATTCCTAGCACATCTTCGTGACACTTCTGCAGAGGTCCCATTTATTGAGTTAGTTCCTATGGTGTGTGAGTTCTAAAAAGTTTTTGCTACAGATTTGCCTGGTATGCCACTAGACTGTGACATTGATTTCTGTATTGATCTAGAGCCAGGTACTCATCCTATTTCTATTTCTCCTGATAGGATGGCTCCTACTAAATTAAGGGAGTTAAAGGCTTAGTTTCAGGGTTTGTTTAGTAAGGGTTTTATCCATCTGAGTGCCTCTCCATGAGGTGATCCTGTCTTATTTCTGAAGAAGAAGAATGGTAGTCTTTGTATGTGTATAGACTATAGATAGTTGAACAAAGTTATGATTCATAATAATTATTCTTTGCCCCATCTAGATGATTTATTTGACCAATTGCGGGGTTCATCCATATTTTCCAAGATTGATTTGAGGTCAGGGTATCATCAGCTTAAGATTCGGCCTGACAATTTTTCTAAGACTGCATTTTGACCCAGGTATGGGCACTATGAGTTTCTTGTGATGTCTTTTGGGCTGACTAATGCTCCAGCTACTTTATGAGTTTGATAAATAGGATATTTAAACCCTACTTTGATTCTTTCGTGATTGTCTTTATTGATGATATTCTGGTTTACTCGAAGAGTAAAGAGGAGAATGAGAATCACTTAAGGATTGTTTTGGGTTTGTTAAAAGAGAAAAAGCTTTATGAAAAGTTTTCTAAGTGTGAGTTCTGGTTGGCTTCTTTATCTTTTTAGGGCATATGGGTTCAAAGAAAGGGGTGATGGTAGACATGCAGAAGATTAAAGTAGTTAAGAATTGGCCTAGGCCTACTTCAGTGACGGAGGTTCGTAGCTTTATTGGCTTAGCAAGTTATTACCATAGGTTCGTGAAGGGGTTTGCTTTTATTTCTACTCATATGACACGGTTGACTCAGAAGGATGCACCTTTTGTTTGGTCGAATGAGTGTGAGGAGGGATTTTAAAAGGTCAAGACCTTGTTGACTACCACTCCTATTCTTGCCTTAATGGTAGAGGGTAAGGATTTTATTATTTATTGTGATGCCTCACGTTTTAGTTTAGGTTCTATTTTGATGCAGGAAAGTAATGTTATTGCTTATGTTTCGAGGCAATTGAATACCAATGAGAAGAATTATCCAACTCATGATTTGGAGTTGGCTGTTGTGGTTTTTTATCTTAAGATATAAAGGCAATACTTTTATGGGGTTTGTTGTGAAGTTTTCACTTATAACTGCAGTTTGCAATATGTGTTCATGCAAAGGGATTTGAATTTGAGACAACGTAGGTGGATGAAGTTTCTTAAAGATTATGAAATTATTATTCTATATCATTCGGGGAAGGCTAATGTGGTCGCTGATGCATTGAGCAGGAAGTCAGCAAGTAGGGATAGTTTGGATTATTTGAATACTAGCAGGCGTCCATTTGCTAAAGAGATTCAAACTTTAGCTAACAAGTTTATTAGACTTAAGTTTATTGAGGGAGGAGGAATTCTAGCCTGCATTGAGGCAAGGTGCACATTTCTTAATCAAATCAAGGCTAAACAATTTGAGGATGCTAAGTTGAGCAAGATTCGTGATAAGGTTTTGCAGGGTGAGGCCAAAGAGGCTATTCGTTATGGTGACAGTGTGTTGCAGATTAAAGGGCTAGTTTGTGTACCTCATGTTGATGTTTTGATTCTTAATATTTTAGCTGAGGCTCATTATTTGAAGTATTCTATAAATCCTAAAACAACTAAGATATATCATGATTTGAGGCAACATTACTGGTGGGGTCAGATGAAGTGTGACATAGTTGATTTTGTTGCTAAATGCCAGAGTTGCTAGTAGATAAAGTATGAACATCAGAATCCTGGTGGTACTCTTCAGAGGATGCCCATTCCTTAGTGGAAATAGGAGAGAGTAGTTATGGATTTTGTTGTTGGTCTTCCCAAGACTTTGGGAAGGTATGATTCTATATGAGTTATTATTGATAGGTTGACTAAGTCTGCACATTTCATTCCAATTTAGGTGACTTATAATGCTGAAAAGTTGGCTAAGATTTATCTTAAGTAGATTGTTTGGTTGCATAGGGTCCCAATTTCTAATATCTCGGATAGGGGTACTCAATTTACCTCTATCTTTTGGAAGAAGTTGTATGAGGAGTTGGACACTAGGTTGGGCCTTAGTACAACTTTTCACTCTTAGACCGATGAACAGTCTGAGCGAATGATTTTGGTATTAGAGGATATGCTTCATACATGTGTGATGGATTCTGGAGGTCATTAGGATCAGTTTCTACCTTTGGTGGAGTTTGAATATAATAACAGTTATCATTCGAGTATCGATATGACACTATTTGAGGCTTTGTATGAGAGGAGGTGTAGATCTCCCATTGGGTGGTTTGATATTTTTGAGGTGAGAACATGGGGTACTAATCTATTGAGAGACTCATTAGAAAAGGTCAGGTTCATCCAGGAGAAACTTATAGCAGCTCAAGTAGACAAAAAGAGTATATGGATCAGAAAGTTAGGGATATGCACTTTATGGAGGGTGAGCAAGTGTTTCTCAAGGTATCCCTATGAAGGGTTTCATTCTTTTTGGATAGCGAGATAAGCTCAATCCTAGATATATTGGACCATTTGAGATTCTTCAACATGTGGGGCCGGTGGCCTATAGATTGGCATTGCCTCCGAGTTTGTCGAGAGTTTACCCTATGTTTCATGTATCTATGTTAAACAAGTTTCATGGTGATGGTAAATACATAATTTATTGGGATTCGATCTTGTTAGATGAAAACCTCTCTTATGAAGAGGAACTTGCTGTTATTCTTGATAGAGATGTCCGTAAGTTGAGGACTAAGGAAATTACTTTCGTGAAGGTCTAGTGGAAGAATCATCCTATTAAGGAGGCCATTTGGGAGACCAAAGCAGACATGCGTAGAAAGTATCCTCATCTTTTTGCTGATTTATGTAATTTCCTATTTCCCCTTCTTGTCATTTTTTGCCATTCGGGGACAAATGGTTGATTAATTGGTATATAATGTAACGACCCTCCCGGTCATTTGTGAATTTTTCTCCTCTTCCCTATTTTAGCTCTCTTCGTAGTTGTCCTACGTGAATTATGACACACGGGATGGGTAGTACTGATTTTTTGAGGATATATTAGCATTTTGGATAATTAATTTAATTTGTGATTAATGGGCCAAAGTTGTAGTTTATTTTAATATGTGGTCAGTAAAAGAATTAATTTAAATGGGAAGAGTTTAGCATATTTATTAAAAATAAGGCCAGATAGATTGAGAGGTGGAGTACCAAAGTTATGCTTAGGTTTTCTCATATAGCATAGAATAAAAACAAAAGAACAATGACTTTAAGTGAGTTGAGAAAATTTATAGTGAATTTGTTTTGCAAGTTTGTTCATGATGATTTTGGGTGTAGTATAGTAATAATTATTAAATGATTGGCTAATGATTGAATTCTTCGTCTTTATTAAGGATTGAAAACAAGTTAGGCAGATTGGTTAATGATTTAGTTGTTTTGTTTTTATTAAAAGAATTCAAAACAAGTTAGGTAGTATGTTAGCAGCTAAGGAAAAACAAAGTTAGGCAGTATGTTAGCAATTGTGTTTTTGTCTCTGTTAAGGGTAACGAAAAACAAATTTAACCAGAAGTGAAACACTCTAGTTTACAGACCTTAGAAAATTTCCTGGAATTTTGTTATTCGGACCCAATAAGACTCAGGGGTACGAGTTGTATGTTGGTGTATGGATGGTATGGACCTATTGTATGCTGACCAGTGTTGATTGGTGGGGTGGATTTGGTCACTGGAATGGGTATGACGTAGGTGGTATGAGTCGTATGGTTGGATACAGATCGTTTGGGTTGGGTTTTTCCTTAGACTTGGTAACCTAAGTTGAGTCTGAGTACGAGTGGCTCACCTTAAGCCATAAGAGAGGATACAAGTCATATCTTACACTCGTATGATTGGCATTGTTCAATCCTCTTTATATTTCTATGTTGCCAGGGATAAGGGTTGAAGGTCCAAATAGTAAGTTGTGGATACGACTTGAGTTGGATGAGTCATAAGTTGGATAGTGTTGGGTCCAAGGTTTGAGGCTTAGGATATGAGTGACGGGTATCACTCATCTCAAAGGGTACGACTTGTGTGGTCAGTCGTATCTCTATGACAGGATTTGATACAACTTAAATCTGGACATTTCCCCACTTAACTTAATAGGACCCCATGACTTTTAACCTAATTGGGAGAGTATTTACCCTATTATTCTATTCATTAACACTTAGGAACTATTCCTAAACACTCTATAATCCTCTCAAGAGCTTTTGGGTAAGGGAAACTAAGGTTTCATCTTGAGAACCAATTTACGAATCTTGTTGGCGATTTCTCTCCGTCTACTTTATCAATTAAGGCATGTTCTCTTCCCTTATTGTTAGTTCCAATTAAAGGCATGGTTTTTACAATTGGATTTCATGATTTCATTATTGTATGCTTTTGGTATTCAAATATGATTTGGGGGTTTTGATTATAAATGGTTGGTCATGGTTTCTCATGATTTTAATTATACTCTATATGCATTAATGGTGATTTTAAATGCTTGGATTGCATGGGAGTGGTGAAATGACAATTGGAATTGGTTTTGGTTACATTATGCCCCAATGTGTTTGACAAAATGCTTATAAGGATATTTTCATTGCATTAATGTATTTTAATGGAACTCTTGCTTGTTTAAATTTGGTAAAGGAACTGAAATGGCTTAAATTCTTTGAAAATTTTAAAAGGCTAAATGGTAATGCTTGTGGGGTACATGGTGATCCCCAAGTGGTTTGATATGGTAAATGAAAAGGCACTTGACCTATAAATGGTTGGCTGCAAAAAATATTTTCAAGTTATGGTTGGTATGATGATACCACCACTAATGGCCTTGGTTAATAAATGCATAATGGTTTGGTCTATTGAAAATGGTTTTAATTGGGCATTAAAGGGGGAGGTATAGCAAAGTCATAGAAGGTGGAGGTCCCTGGAGGACCAAAACTGCAAACTCATATTTGCCGATGTGAGGTTTGGTTTTGGTGACCGTGTGCATGATGCCACAATTTATATTGGGGGATGTTCTATTTATCCCAGGTTATTTTCTCCTATCTGGGGATAGTGCTGACGAGGTACTTCTTTCATCTGGAGTTCATCTTTGATCTCAGGGTCCCATTCCTTATTGTGCTGGGGTTCGTTCTAATCCTACCAGTTCTCATCGGGTCCCTTAGGGCAATATGATGTATGCAGAATTTCGTCAATCTATTCATGTCATTGCTTAGGCTGAGCGAGATGTATCTAGTGGTTGTCTGCTAAAACTGCAAGGGTTGGCCAATTTATGAAGATGGGTCCTCCTACTTTTACTAGAGTGAAGGTGGAGGAGGATCCAAAGGGCTTCTTGGATGAAATGGAAAAGATATTTTGGGTGATGCAGTGTAACGCCTCGAAAATGGGTCCGAAGATGTCACACGGTGCTCAAGACTATGAGTAGTCTTAAGATAACCCTATAAGCCTTCTACTAAATCTGAAACTCATGATGGAGAAATACAAACATAAAATCAATCCTGAATTCTATTTGATCTAAGTTGGAATTAACTGAACATAATTTCTGAAAGTATTTGACTCAAAAGTCTGGACAATCAATACTAGAAATCTGAATTATAACTAGCATTCTGAGAAGCCTCTACTACTAACAACTATAAAGCCACTGGGACAAGCCCGAACTGACTCGAACTGACTATAAATACTGAATCAACTACTTTAATAAGCTAGAAAACTAAATAACTGGGTCCCTGAACTATGAGGACTCACTAACTGTCAGGATGTAGATGTAGATACTCGAAATCACTCATGCTGCTGAAACTAAGCACCTAAACCTACATTATTAAATAATTTAGCACATAGAAATATATGTGGATAAGTACTTCTGGAATGTACTGAGCATGTGGGGGTGAATGCATTAGTAAACAATATCTCAATGTTTATATAAACTTGCAAAGGAATGCATGCTAAGTGTAGATGACTCACATTTGCTTGAATAACTGAAAACTCATAAATCATGAGTAATAAAGCATGCTTTATAAATTTTGAGAGTAT
>NC_061115.1:20449273-20479012 GCF_002878395.1 Capsicum annuum | reverse complement strand
TTGCAGAAAATAGGTTTTTAAGTTGATAAACTGGCAAGGGATCGGGATCTAGTTGAACCAAGCCTGGAACTCGAGCAACTTTACCATCAACGCAGGAGAGAAGCAATCCTTCTTCCCAGAATTCTGCAAATCTAAGAAGACCAAGAGAATACTGTTCTTATGGATGAACAACAAGGAACTGGTAGAAAGGTTAGGGAATTGCCAGTCCCACTTCCAACGAACTTGACTTCCCCAATTCAAAGACCAATAGATGAGGGTAATTTCAAGTTGAAATACAACATGGTGCAGATTCTTATTAGCAGTGGACAATTTACAGGGCTTTCACATGAGGATCCATAAGTCCACTTGCAGACTTTCATTAAGCTTATAGATACATTTACTTCAATCGGGGTGACTCCAAATTATGTGAGGCTAACACTCTTCCTCTGTTCACTTATTAGGGAAGCTAAAAGGTGGTTGAATGTAGAGCCATCCAGTTCAATCACAACATGGGATGACTTAGCCAGAATATTCCTCATCAGATTTTTTTCATCAGGTAAGACTGTGAGACTTCGCAATGGATAGTGAGCTTCAAATAGAAGCCTGATAAAAATATATATCATGCTTGGGAACGCTTCAAGGCCCTTCTTTAGAAATTGTCCACACCACCAATAGGCGAATGAGGTACTTGCTCAGATTTTTGTAGAAGCTCTTGATCATAATACAAAGATTTTACTAGATTCATCCGCAGGTGGTCAAGCATTAGAGCTAACTTATGAAAAGCTGTAAACATTGCTAAACTACATAGAACAAGGAAATACAGAGTGGCATTCAGATTCTAAAGTGCCATGAAAAGAATTACAAGTGTGTTAGAGGTGGACCAATTTACAGCCCTATCATCTAAGGTTTTTCTATTGTAGAATTTGATCAACACAACATTCAGCAGCATGAAGTTGGGAGCAACACAACCTGCAACCACAATCAATGCTATCCAAGAAATAGTGGTCATGTGGCTATCATGTGTGCTTCAAATCCAAAATCTGTGATGTATGTAGCCAATTCTTAAAGGCTAAATTACGGTAATTCCTACAAAATGACGTACCAAACTCAGCCACCAAATCAGTCATGGAATGCCCTACAGCCATAGGTCCAATCGAACTAGTCAATGAGCAACATGGAAGAGATGATGAAACAACTCATAGCTGATCAAACATAATTGATTGCGTATCTAACAGTCAAAGGGTAGAATTATAGAATCAAAAAATAGTTTTAACTCTTTTAAGGATTCACGACCCTTAGAATACATCAATTGTCAACCTTATGAACTCGGGAGAGGGAATAGGGCGATAGAACATGGGAATAAGCAGAGTATGGTTCTTGATTCTTTATAAAATAAGAAACTTGAATTAGTATCTAGGACAGAGATGTACTTAGATAAATTATTTGATTCATATGTTGGATGATATTTGTTAAGAACTTAAGTAAATTATTACATTCCTGCTCAACGATGTAGGTGTAAGGTTCAACTTAGGTAATAAATTAGAGGTTGGGAAACCATAATCGTGCAGTTAACCCTATGAATCAACAACCAAGATAATCAAGTTAACGAATGAAATTCAATAGAATAATATGATTGTTCAGAGTGCTTCAACCCTGGGTTTCTCCTATTGATTGTTACAAGATCTTTACTTCACGCATTATTTACTTTACTTGCAATTTACAAACTTAATTCTCTCTTTTGGTTACACTCAAATCAAGTAAATCTAATTGTGAACTAAAATCAAATCATTGCCAAATCTAGTCTCTGTGGGATCAATAATTTTGCTTTTTTGAAAGCCACTATATTACTTGGTAGACCACGTATACTTGCATATGTGCTTGGGCGCTGTCAATAACTGAACTAAAAAATCATCATCTCAGAGCCCGAAAGGTAAACTTAAAAATCCTCAAAGTTTAAACGGAGTAAAAAAATGACTAAATCCCTAAACTCAAAGGTTTATTTTCAGGTTCTAAGTGCTATAAGCACATACTAAGGGCTGAGTTCAACTACGAACGTATGAGGTATTGCAATATCTCCCCCTTGAGAACATTCATCCACGAATGAGACTAGTCAAGTTGAGGATACTAAGGAACTGAGACTATAACTGGCATGCATAACTAAAAGCATGACTAAATTGATTTACAAAAGCAAGAATTATCAAGAGAATGACTATATAAAGCTGAGACTTTGAATGAAATGAGATGATCTGAGGAAACTTGTTATCTCACACTGAATCTGAACTTGTGGTAAAAAGATGAGGGTACTTGATTCGCATATCTGCTTCTGCTTCCCAAGTGGTGCCTTAAAGAATTGATTCCGCCAAAGAACTTTGACTAAGGGAACTTCTTTGTTCCTTAGTTTACGAATTTAGTGATTAAGAATCTCAACTGGAATCTCTTCATAAGAGAGGCTATCATTAATATCTGTGCTTTCTAAGGGTACAACAGCAGTTGGATCACCCATACACTTCTTTTGTAAGGATACATGGAACACAGGGTGAACGGATGACAAATCTGTAGGCAATTCTAGTTTATACGCAACCTTTACAACATGACTCAATATTCTGTAGGGGCCAACATATCGGGGACTGAGCTTCCCCTTTTTGTCAAATCTCTTCACCCCCTTAATGAGTGAAACTTTCAAATAAACTAAATCATCAAATTCAAACTCAAGATCCTTTCTCCTCATATTTGCATAAGATTTTTGATGACTCTAAGCTATCTTCAAACTTTCTCAAATCAACTAGACTTTCTCCATGGCTTTAAATACCACATATGGCCCAATCAATATGGCCTTACGTACTTCACACCAACTGATAGGGGATCTACATCTCCTCCCATAAAGATCCTCAAATGAGGCCATATGGATGCTAGCATGGTAACTATTATTGTAGGTGAATTCGATCAATGACAGGTGATCATCCCAACTACCCTTAAAGTCAAGAACATATGCCCTCAGCATATTCTCTAGAGTTGAATGGTCCTCTCTGCCTGACCATATGTCTGAGGCTGAAAAGTTGAATTGATATCATCCTGGGTCCAAAGACCCTTCTGAAAGGCTTTCCAAAAGTGAGAGGTATATTGAGTACCCCTATCTAAAATAATCAACAAAGAAACTCTATGCAATCTGACCAACCCTTTAATATACAACTTTGCATAATCTTTGGCTATGTAGGACGTATGAATTGGCATGAAATAGGCTAATTTTGTAAACCTGTCTATAATAACCCAAATCAAATCAGGCTGACAATTCTAACAGGGTAAACCTATAACAGAAGCAGGTTTTTTTATCAGGGAGGTACTTAGTATCAGGGTGGTCGGGATAGTGGAAAATGGTAGAAAAGAAGTGGGGGAGTTTGTGTTCCTTCTCTACTACTAGTACCCCTTACCCAAAGTTGTTGGGCAACAGGCGTCATTATGGTGGTGATAATTTTTAGGCAATCTCAGGTGATTAGAGGTCAGTTAGTTTCTTCATGATCTCTTCGTAGATTTTATGGTCAACCTAATTGGGGTTTTTGCGATGAAAAGAGGGACAAATATTTCAAATATGTCCATCCAGGTCATTGACTTAGGGATTTTTCGATTACTAAGGTCACTACGGGGGAGAATAAGATTTCTGTGGCTTCATCTTCTGCTCCAACATTCGGTGGTATTGCATCTTCTTCTTTTACTGCTCCTAGTTCTAGTATTGGTCGGAACAGGTTGTATGTTTTAGCATTCCGACTAGAATTTGAGGCATTACCTGATGTCGTTACTGGTATGTTACAGATCTTTTCTCGTAATGTATATTATTTCCTTTGTCCGGGGGTTCACTCTCTCTTATGTGACTCTTTATGTGGCTGTATTTTTTGGTTTTGATCTCAAAGTAATTTTGGATCCTTTTTGTATTTCAACCCTATTAGTGACTTTATTATTACTAGAAGAGTCTATAGGGGGTGTGTGGTATCTATTGGTGACAAGTAGACCCTGGTGGATCTTTTTGAATTAGGGATGGTGGATTTTGCTATTATTTTGGGTATGGATTGGTTACACTCCTATTATGTGTCCTTAGACTGTTTGACCCGAAGTTATCTTTAGGTTCCCTGGTGAGCCGATTATATAATGGAAGAGTAGTTCTCTAGCTCCTAAGGGAAATTTTATTTCTTATCTTAGAGCTTGGAGGTTAATCTCCAAGGGGTGTCTATATCACTTGGTTCGAGTTAAAGATTCTACCTCAGGAAGGTCCTTCATTACAGTCAGTTTCAGTGGTTAATGAGTTTCCATAGATCTTTTTGGATGATTTTCCTAGTGTTCCTCTGGATAGGGAAATATAGTTTGGTATTTATTTACTTTTGGACACTTGTCCAATATCTATTCCTTCTTATAGAATGGCTCTGGCTAAGTTGAGAGAACTCAAGGAGAAACTTAAGGATCTTCTGGACAAGGGGTTTATTCATCCTAGTATTTCTCTGTGGGGTCCACCAATGTTGTTTGTGTGCAAGAAGGATAGTTCCCTTCGAATGTACATTGACTACAGGCAGTTGAATAAGGTGACGGTTAAGAACAAGTATAATCTTCCAAGGATAAATGATCTATTTAATCAGTTGCAAGGTGCCAAGTTTTTTTCTAAGATAGATCTTTGGTCGGGGTACCATCAGCTTAAGATTAAGGAGGTGGATATCCCTAAGATGGTTTTTTGTACTCGGTATGGGTATTTCAAATTATTGGTGATATCATTTGGATTAATTAATGCCCTAAAGACGTTTATGGATTTGATGAGCAGAGTTTTCAGGTAGTATTTGGATCTCCTTATCATTGTATTTATTGATGATATTCTAATTTATTGTAAATATGAGGTGGATCATGCTAATCACCTTTGTGTGGTGTTGCAAAGCTTAAGGGAACAATAGTTGTATTCCAAGTTCTCTAAGTTTGAGTTTTGATTAAATATTGTAACTTTTTTGGGTTATATTATTTCTAGCGATGGGATAATGGTGGATCCTCAGAAGGTTGCGGTGGTTAAAAGGTGGCCTAGACCCATGACTCCATCTGATATTTAGAGCTTCTTTGGTTTAGCTGCGTATTATAAATGGTTCGTGGAATGCTTCTCATCGATAGATGCTCCTTTGACTAAGTTGACTCAGAAGAAGGTTAAGTTTTCCTGGTCGGATACTTGTGAGAGAAGTTTTTAGATATTAAAAGATAGGTTAACTTTAGTTCTAATTCTGACTTTGCTGGAAGGCAATGATGGGTTCGTAGTTTATTATGATCCATCTAGGGTAGGGTTTGGTTTTATATTGATGCAACATCAGAAAGTGATTGCCTATACTTACAGGCAATTAAAAGTGCATGAGAAGAACTATCCTACTCATGATTTAAAGGTGTTGGTGTTTGTGTTTGCTTTGAAAATCTTGTGTCATTATCTATATGGTGTTCACGTGTACATCTTTTCTAATCATAAGAGTCTACAGTATATGTTCACCCAAAAGGAGCTTAATCTTAGGTAGAAGAGATAGCTTGAGCTTCTCAAGGACTATGATATGAATGTTCACTACTACCCAGGTAAAGCTAACATGGTTATTGATGCTCTTAGCAGGTTGTCCATAGGGAGTTTGGCTCATGTAGAGAAAGAAAAATGGGAATTGGTGAAGGATATTCACCACTTGGCTAATTATCAAGTTCACCTCTTAGACTCCAAGAATGGTGGTATGATAGTGTAGGAAGTGGTTTAATCTCTCTTAGTGCAGTGATTAAGGAGAAAAAAGTGCTAGATCCTATTTTGATAAAAATCAAGAGTCATGTTAGTGAGCAAAAAGTGTTGGTATTTGAAATTAGTGGTGATAGTACTTTATGGTACCAATGGAAGTTATGCATTCCTGATGTCAGCGGTTTGCGGCAAAGGATTTTGGCTAAGGCACATGAGTTGCGCTTTGTTGTTCATCCCAGTTCGACAAAGATGTATCATGATCTCAAGGAGATCTATTGGTGGAATGGTATGAATAGGGATGTGGTTAATTTTGTGGCCAAATACATGGTGCGTCAACAAGTTAAGGTTGAGCACATGAGGTCTGGTGGGTTGTATCAAGAAATTGACTTGCCCAAATAAAAATGGGAGATGATTAATATGTATTTCGTTATTGGTCTTCCTGAATCTCAAAATTATTTTGATTCGATTTGGGTCATCGTGGATAGGATGATAAAATCTGCTCACTTTCTGCCAGTGAGGACTACCTTTCGTTGGAGGATTATGCAAAGCTATATCTTCAGGAGATTGTGAAGCTACATGGGGTGCCTGTTTCAATTATTTCTGATCATGGTACGTAGTTTACATCTCACTTCTAGTGGTCCTTCCAGAAAGGGTGGGGACTAAGTTTAGTCTAAGTATTACATTACATCCGTAGTCAGATGGGCAAGAAGAGATAACTATTCAAACATTGAAGAATATACTTCGGGAATGTATGGTTGACTATGGTGGAAGTTGGGTTGAGCATCTACCTTTGGTGGAGTTTGCTTACAATAACAACTATCATTCTAGTATTGGTATGACCCCTTTTAAGGTATTGTATGGTAGGAAGTTTAGATCTCCTATTAGTTGGTTTGAGATTGGTGAGGCGAATATGTTTGGTCCCAATTTGGTTTATCAAGCTATAGAGAAAGTGAAGGTAATTTGGGACAAAGTTGCCAAAAGTTTTGTCTAGATGTTAGGCATAGAGACTTGGAGTTTGAGGTTTGGGACAAGGTATTTCTAAAGGTATCTCCTAAGAAGGGAGTAGTGCGGTTTGGCAAAAAGGGGAAGCTTATTCCCCGGTATATTGGCCCTTATGTGATTTTATGAAAGGTTGGTAATATTTCTTATGAATTGGAGTTTTTTGCTAGTTTGGACTTTGTTTATTTGATCTTTCATGTTTCTATGTTGAGAAAATGCATCATGATCCTTCTTTGATTGTTCCTTTGGAAGGATTCGGTATTTCAGATTCTCTTTCTTATGAAGAGGTCCCGATTGAGATATTGGATAGACAGGTTCATCAGTTGTGGACCAAGGATGAGGCTTCGGTTAAGGTTCTATTATAGAACCACAAAGTGGAAGAGGCTACATGGGAAGTAGAGGAGGATATAAAGTCCAAGAATCTACTCTTGTTTTCTGCTCCTGGGATTCGTACGGAAAGTATGAGTTCTTAAACATATCTTTATTTTCTTAGTTTTTTAAAAGAAAGGTTAAATCTCTTGTTACTTTATTTTCTGTCTTAAAGGTAAGAGTAGAGACATTTAAGGGTTGGATTAATGTTTGATAATGCAAATGACTTATTTTTGTGTTACCCTACCTTATCCATTATTCAGGGACGAATGTTCCTAGTAGGGAGAATGAAACAACCTGGTTTCTGGATCTTTACAAATTTCCTAGAATTCCGTTCTCCTGACCCAATATGACTCAAGGGTACGAGTCATATATTGGTGTACGGATGGTATGGACCTATCGTGTGCTGACCAGTATTGATTGGTGGGGTGGATTTGGTCACTGAAATGGGTATGACTTAGGTGGTATGAGTCGTATGGTTGGATATGGATCGTTTGGGTTGGGTTTTTCCTTAGACTTAGTAACTTAAGTTAAGTCTTAGTATGAGTGGATCACCTTGAGATGTAAGACAGGATATGAGTCGTATCTTGCACTCGTATGGCGGATAGTGTTCAATCCTCTTAATATTTCTATGTTGCCAGGGGTACGGGTTGAAGGTATAGATTGTAAGTTGTGGATACGACTTGGGTTGGATGAGTCATATGTTTGATAGTGTTGGGTCCAAGGATTGAGGCTTAGGATACGAGTGACGTGTACCACTCATATCGAAGGGTACAACTTGTGTGGGCCTGTTGTATCGCTATGACGGGATTTGGTACAACTTAAGTGGGGGTATTCTGGATATTTACCCACTTAACCTAATAGGACCCCACGACTTTTAACCTAATTGGGAGAGTATTTACCCTATTATTTTATTCATTAACATTTAAAAACTATTTTTAAACCCTTTATAATCCTCTCAAGAGCTTTTAGGCAAGGAAAGCTAGGGTTTCATCTTGAGGACCAATTTGGGGATCTTGTTGGTGATTTGTCTCTGTCTACTTTGTCAATTAAGGAATGTTCTCTTCCCTCATTGTTAGTTCCAACTAAAGGCATGGTTTTTACTATTGGTTTTCATGATTTCATTATTGTATGCTTTTGGTTTTCAAATATGATTTGGGGTTTTTGATTATAAATGGTTGTTCATGGTTTTAATTATGATTTATATGCATTAATGTTAGTTTTGAATGCTTGGATTGTATGAAAATGGTTAAATGGTAATTGGAATTGGTTTTGGTTACATTATGCCCCTAATGTGTTTGATAAAATGCTTATAAGGATGTTTTCATTGCATTAATGTATTTTAATGAAACTCTTGCTTGTTTTAGATTTGGTAAAGAAACTCAAATAGCTTTAATTCTTTGAAAAAGGTAAAAGGCGAAATGGTAATGCTTGTGGGGTACATGGTGATCCCCAAGTGGTTTGATATAGTAAATGGAAGGGTACTTGACCTATAAATAGTTGGCTATGAAAAATATTTGCAAGTTATGGTTGGTATGACAATACCACCACTAATGGCCTTAGTTAATAAATGATAATGGTTTGGATGGTTGGAAATGGTTTTAATTGGGCATTAAAGGGGGAAATGCAGCAAATCTCTGGAAAGTGGAGGTCTTGGGGGAACAAAACTAGAAATTCATATTTGTCAATGTGAGGTTTTGTTCTTGGTGACTGTGTACATGATGTAACAATTTATAATGGGGGATGTACTAGTCATCCCATGTTATTTTCTCCGGTCGTGCGACTTCACGCACTGAGGCTCTTTTAGCAGGAGGAGTTGAACACAATAGCCCATGTGTTGTTTAGGAGGGCAAAGTTACACAACTCAGGTAAAGGTTTTAAGTGCATGCTAAAAATTATTTCCTTTTCCTTTAGCGATCACTCGCTAACTCATCTACTGGCAGCTGTATACCCACGCTATTCAGGAACCAGCCATTCTACTCTTCCTGCATAGTGATTTGACTCGGAGATCAGTATTTGGACTGAAGTGGTGAACTTTTATTCTTTCAGAAGGCTCCATTTCGTGTTATAGATATTGTCAGACACTTTAATTATGTTTTGGATATTGGTTTTGGCCATGGTTGGGGGCATGCCCCAATCGAATATTTTTACACCTTTGGTTAGAGGCTTTGTGGTACTTCTATGGGTTGGTGTGGGCGGGATCAGTATGGGTGTCATCCTTAGTATTGACATTGTTATTGGGGCTGACATCATTGGACAATATTGTTGGTTTTTCCATCGTATTATATTTCAGGATTGATTATATTATATCTTGGTATTTCTTTGGTTATGGCCTGGTTTATGGCCTTTGTTTTGGTATGGTTGAATGGTTGGACTCGGTTGGGTTGGTCATGGTCGTGATCTTATGCTAGAGTTTTCATGTGAGTTATTATTCTATCTTGTTAAATGTTCAAAATTCAGCCAACTTAGGCCAGGTGGCTGGAGGTTGGGGTTGGGTAATGGGGGTGGTCCCCGGTCCTGGTTGGACTTAGGATGCCTATTACAGCTAGGCCCTAGTTAGAGTCGCGTCAAGAAGCAACTGGGGAAATTTTGAATGGTAATTTTATTAAATTTTGTGAACTGTTAACAGGTATAGGATGATATATCCTGCCATTATTGGCACCAACAACGTGCCTTATCTGGGACTAACAATTGTTAATTTTAACAATAACGGCGTAGTAATAATAACGTCATAATCATATTGAGGTTTAAGCGTAGAGTTTGGCAATTACAAGCTACTATTTTGATTGTTTCTTTAGGTCTTAAATTTATAGAGTAAGAATGTGTAAAATGGGTGTCATTAGATTCATGCTCTTATTGGGATTACAATTACAAATGTTGACATGATATTTGTTAAAATTTCTTGTACGATGACTTTCGGGTCTTGGGAATTTCAGTTACTAGATTGTTTGGTTTCCGTATTACTGATGATTAGCTCCAGATTATTGTTGTTAAGTTGGTTTTATGATAATATCATTTTAATATTGACTAAGTGATTGGGTAATGGTTCGGTTTAGATGGTTCTCCACAGGAAGATTAGTATGGGTGTCACTCATGGCCATTTGGGTCGTGAGAAGTAACATATATTATTTGAAAGTTATATATAAAGTATTATAAATTATAATAGTTACCAAATTAAAACGTCTAAAAATGTATTAAAAATATGATTAATTAACTAAATTATATTTATATCACATAAATTAAGAAAAAATAATATATATTGGGCTCGTACTTGTTGGGTTTGAAATCGAGATGACATTATGCGGAAGCTATTAGTTACAAACCATCATGGTGATAATTCAGACAACAAAGAAAAAACATACTAAAAAACATATTATTGATATGATTTGATCGAATGACCTACATATTAAAAACTAATATTTCAAAAAACATAAACCTATGGGAGAAATCTCCCCCTAAACCAGACACTTTTAAGGACTACATTGTGGATGTTCTTGTGTTTTGCTATGAGACGAGAGATCTTCTATTTATAGAATTCCAAAACCTTTCCTCCAAGAAAGAGGTTTGCCAAATATGTAAAATTTTTATATTTTCCTTTCATGAAAAGTAAAAGTAATTATGGTATTACTTTTATTTTTCTTCTAAGAAAAATAAAACTTAAATTTGGGAAGAAAATCAGGGCAAAAACCCTAACAAATCTTCCCTTTTTGGCTTGATTTTCTTCACTTGATCCACCTTCTTCACGTCAAATGCATGAACTTCATTCTTGATATAATCTCCATAACTTCTGCTTGCTATGGTTAAAAATAAGATTTAAAATATCATGGTTAAAAATTAGTTTAAAAGTAATATTTTATTTTTAAAGATGCAACAACAGGAATGTTGAAAATATTGTTAAAACTTGTTCTCCACATATAGTTCGACAAAAATCCCCATTATCACCAAATTTTTTGCAAATTGGTTTGAACCGCCATGAAATAATATTCAACCTCGTTTCACCAAACTACTAGACCTTTGAACCGTAGGCTCTGATACCACTTATTGGGTTTGAAATCGAGATGGCATCATATGGAAGCTATTAGTTGCAAACCATCATGGTGATAATTCAGACGACAAAGAAAAAACATACTAAAAAACATATTATTGATATGATTTGGTCGAATAACCTACATATTAAAAACTAATATTTGAAAAAACATAAACCTATGGGAGAAATCTCCCCCTAAACCAGACACTTTTAAGGACTACATTGTGGATGTTCTTGTGTTATGGTATGTGAAGAGGGATCTTCTATTTATAGAATTTCAAAACCTTTCCTTCAAGAAAGAGGTTTGCCAAATGATACGAGCTAAATGGCCATCTATGCTTTTGAAGACGTCATTGGATGCCAACACATAAAGACTCAAGACTTGGTCACCTTGAGGAAACAAGAACATGCATGGAGGACCTGTTTAGAGCATGACATAAGGCAAACCCATGTGTGGAAGATTGCGTGGGGGATTACATTTGATTCCAACCCGAGACTATAAGTGTTGAAGAATGACTCCTCGGTTTTGGAGCATTGAAGAAGAACCCTGCATTAAGGGTGTTTTAGGGATCACACATTTTTAGAAAGACACTTCATGGCCACCCCTTTCATTAAGACAATTGTGGTCATTTCTGTTATGTAATAAGCTAGCCTCTATATAGTCTTCTATTAAGTCATTTGCTCTTTAGTTTTGGAAGGATAAATATGTGAAAGACTTCTTCTCTCTTTGAGAGTGTAACACCCTTAGTGTAGGGCTTGGATAAGCCATTAGTGTAGGTCTTGGAAAAGCCAATATTGTTCTTTTCTTGGAAACGGTGGATCTTGAGGTGAGTTGATTCCCTTGGTGGTCACCGTAAGAACTTGGTACTTGTTAACTTGTTTTTTAGAGGTTTTAGAGTTTTGATACACTCTTTAGTTGCTACCTAATGGGTTCTCTTTGTGTCAAGTTAGCTATCTTTTACTCTTTTTAAGTTTATGTTTGCTTCTCGTATCATGTTGTTGTCTTGTTGTTGAGGGTAAAGGCTTGTGATTGTGGGTTGTTTGCGGACTGTTTTGGTGTTTTAGATACCGTTTGGTATCACCAAATATGTAAAAGTTTTATATTTTCCTTTCATAAAAAGTAAAAGTAATTATGGTATTACTTTTATTTTCCTTCTAAGAAAAATAAAACTTAAATTTGGTAAGAAAATCAGGGCAAAAACCCTAACAGTGCTAGCATGGACTCCTCGCAATCTAATATGACAAGAGCGAGTTAACATGCTGAAGCAGGCAACTGGTCGACATGTCTGCTTATGCTGCGTGCTTCTGCTGTTTCAATCGTGATTTTACTATATCACTCCTAATTAATTACTATAAGTCATTTACGTATTAAAAAATTAATAATATTTGATAAAAAATAAAATAGACATTTATGACATGTCTGCTTAAGCAACTTCAACCGTAATTTTACTATATCACCCTTGATTAATTATTATAAGTTATCTAAGTATTAAAAAAATATTTAATAAAAAAGGTAAAAGAGACGTAAAATAATAAATTAACTCTTGATGCTTTAAATTAACTTGACGTCTTATATGAGGCCCACATAAATTTTTTTCATAAGTATTTTTTATAGTAATTTTGCTTTATCACTTCTAATTAGTTATTATAAGTCACTCAAGACATATCTGTTTTGCCATTTAAATTGTGATTTAATTATATCACCGCTAATTAATTATTATGGAGATCTAAGCATCGTGCCACTTAAATTAGAATAGAAGAAAAGATATTACGAATCATAATAATTAAAAACTTATATTATCTTAAGAATATAGTTGACTATCAATCCTACAGAAGTTTGAACAAGGAGAGTAACATATATTTGAAAATTACATAAAAGTATTAATAAATTACAATAATTGACAACTTTAAATATCTAAAAAATAAATAAATATGTTATATATTTCAAAAAATATTATAAATCACAATAAAAGGTCAACGTGTCTACTTTGACACAACTTTATTGGTCCTTTCCCTTGCCTCCATTTTTCCCTCCATTTTAATTTGTTTGTCTTCCTTTTTTAATCTTGTAACACCCCGTATTTTTGGGCTAGACTTCAAATCGTTGTTCCTATGTGTGTAAACTTTAATCCCATGATTTGTATATGAATACATGTGTCATGATCATTATCCTAGTGTGTGAAGTGCTTTTGAGGTGAGAAATGTTCGTAGGAATCACTTAGAGCAAAGTTGAGCTAAGAGCTTTTAATTCGGCCAAATTTTGGTATTCAATTCTACAAGGGTCAAATTTTCATGTGAATAATTTTTTATATGAGTTGAATTCTATAGCTCAAGACCCACCAAATGATATATAATTGAATTAGCTTTTCAACTATACCTATTTCGCCTTTATCCAATACCCGAGCAAAAAGTTATGACTATTTTTGTGAGAGGCAGTAAGAGCTTGTGATAGGCCCACGCCATGGGGGCTATTCTCCCGGACTAGGGGTTAAGTCACTGATGCTACTCCCTCGGACTAAGGGGTGAGCCGTGGGGGATATTTCCCCACTGTTTCAGCTTTTTAAGGGTCAAGGGGCACTTTGGTCCTTTCCCCTCCACTCCAATCATCCAAAGCACAAATTATAACACCCAAAAGGGCATTATTTGCCTATTATCCTCAAAAAAACTCACAAAAAAACCCTCCCTTTTTCGAAGAACAATAAGCCAAGCTTTTTCTCTCAAGAACATAAGGATTCAAGCTTCAATTTCAAGATTTCTTCAAGAATTCACTCAAATAAGGTATGTAGGGTTTTGAACAGAGTTAATCTTTTATCCTTGTCACCAAAAGTATGATTTTCAAGTTGAATTTATATGTTTTAAGTTAGGGTTCATTCTCAAATCCTCATGTGTTGAAAATATAGCATTATCATGTGATTTAAGGGACTAAAGAGCATAAGAGTTGTACTTATTCATGTTTTAAACTACATGTTTGAAATTTTGTTTTGAATTTCATTACTTTGATTAAAGTATGAGTTTTTTCTTCACTATGGAATTTGACATGTTCAAGATGAGTTTGATTCATGTTCTCCTTAGTGGTTTGAACTCAATTCATGTCCACGTATGATTTCATGAAAAGTTAGGTTATCTCATGCTTCAAGTTTTGATTTCCCATGTCAGATTCAAGTGAATTTCATGTTATGATATTGAATTATGAACTTAGCCATGTAATCATGTTGTTTACTTTCCAGAAATCATCATAATCCTTTGTCAAGTATTATATATATATATATATATATATATATATATAAGCATTGTAAGTGCATGGACTTGTGCCATGACTAAAAAGTGTAAATTTGTAAATTCTTTGCTCGAGATCAATGTCGAGACTAAATCTGCATATTAGCATAGAAAGGCTTGGAATCTCTATCAACGGAAGTAAATAGTAGTGGTAAAAGAGTGGATAAATCATAGATCAGAATCAATCTTGGTCAAATTTCCAAAATAGCATTTGTAGTTCCAAAAGTTCATATTTCATTAAATAAGTTAGTACGACTTCCGTTATTGAAGAAATCCATTTTTAAAGTGAAATGTGTGAATAAATATCTTTTTAGAAAATAATAGTAAAATCAGGTGTTTTGGTAGACATACCACTAAGTGGGCATAAATATGCCTAAAAGTATATATGCCATCACCGGTAGCCAGACAATAAAACCATAAGCATCTACACATCTATAACTATAACCAAGTCTTTTCTAAGGATGAAGTACTAACCTGGTATCCAACTAGTATCGTAACCACAGCCTCGGGCCCACAGTACAAAATTCCATATAGTTTTAACTCCAAAACCCAGAGACTAAGGTAAAGAAGGGCATAAAGCTACTATAAGGGTCTAATCGGGAAATATCACTCCAAATACTATATCATATGGTAAGTCTTATACAAAAGGATCATTAACATCAACCTATGATTAATTACTATAATCAAGGGTGATAGGATCCAAAGGCCATAACAAGTATTCTAGTCTAAGGTTTGGGTCACATTTTTACCCCGAATCCCATAAATAGGTTAAGTCATGCTATACTATTCATAATCAAATCCTATCATCCCTACCTATCATACAATCTTATTGGAAAAAGTAAACCTAAGCCTACCTCGATGCCGAACTGCATTCCTAAACCATCCACTAGCCACTCGTCTTTGCTCTAATATCTTAAAAATTACATTGGACTATAAATTTAATCATATATGTATTAATAGGAGTAAATAATAGCCATATTTCTATATAAAATTATGAACCCAAAATTGAGTCAATCATGGTACCTTAGGGCCCGCTAATAAAACTCCAAAACTGAATCTTTCATGAGGTTCCCCGAAGGACAAGGAATATATGCTTAAAAGTTGAGGACAAATGGACTACAAATCTAGTCTTAAATCAGCCCCAAAAATGGCTAAAATAGGAGAGAAAACAAGAATTAGATGGAGGATTAAGGACGGAAAGTAGTGCGAAATGGTCATTTCATTATCCTCTACACATCCCTAGATCTAATTTATGATCCCCCTAGGTTTCTACGCTCCAAGGGCCATTAATGGTGAATTTTGGGTCAATAAATGAGGGTAAAATGAGAAAAACAACAATATATAAGCCTAGAGGTTACCCACACGAAGACCCTGACCACAATCGCGATGCATGGGATATTAGTTCATCGTGAATGCTAGGAAAGAGTCATGAACGTGATGAAAAATAGAGGTAGGTCATCATGAATAAGATGAGGCCTTCATAAATGCAAAGAAAAGAAAGAACCTGGTCAGGCCGACCCTTTTTTGTGAACGCAAAGGGGAAGACTCCCAATCATTACATTAAGAGTTTGACCCTTCACAAACACGGGCAAGACCCCATGATTAAGAAGAAAAATATGGGGTTGCACTAGATGCTGGAAAACCACAAAAATTCTAATTCCTAATGGACTCCAACCGGGTGCTTAGGATTCACTCCACGTGCATGTGAACAAAATATGCTACAATACAAAATTCAAAATTTCAGACTCAAAGGAACCATGCAAAATATGCCGTTTTCATAATGTTCACCTATACCATTCAAGCTAGTAGAGAATGGTCGTTGTCAATAGCTCAACTTATGTTGAGGTCGAATCCATGAGGAGCAAAATTAGCTTTCTAGTACTATGGGTGTTAATAGTCACTAAAAAGATACCCGTAATGTAAACAAAGTAAAATACATGATTTAAAATGGGGGTTTTAATTTGGAACAAAGTTTGATCAATGTCTACTCAAGTTAACAAAATAAATGCAACAAATGTGATTGAAAATTCAAGATGAAAATGATCTTGAGATTATGTCTACCTAAGGGCAAATTATGCATAGGTGCATGATGATTTTGTGCAAATTCTAGTTATTAACAATATGGTAGGATAGGTTGAAGGTCCTTGAGGTTAGTTTGTCAATAAAAGCTTAAGAATATCATCCATTGGCCCTTTCGATTACCTACCGAGTGTGTCAATTAAAAACCCTAATACCTTAATTGGGCATCCCTATTTTTAGGAAGATGCCCAAGACATAGACAACTCTCTACTCACTTTTAATTCTAAGATAGCTAAAAGATAGCAAACTACATTCATTAATGTCTGATAATGCTTTGCCACCCATATCCCTATTCAAAGGATGATATGGGTTCCAAAAGTTCACCCATATTCGTTTTTCAAGGATGAAGTAAGATTTTAAGAACTTGGGGCTTTCACCCATAAAACCATCTTGGGCATTTGGGGTTTTCACCCACAAACCCCAACTAATTCAATTAAGCAATAGTTAAACCCATCATCAACAAACTAGAATATACACAAGTACATCATAGACCACACATAATTGCACCTTAGTTCAACCTAATCCCAAGACAATGAAATTTAGCTACTCATGAAGTAAAGAGTATGAAGTATACAAAAAGGGTCATTTAAAATATCTGTAATAATGGAGGATAAGAAGATTCTTCAAATTACACTCCAATTTCACCAACTCAACTTGGAAAATTCAAATACAAAAGTTTCCCTAAATATTAGGTTTAAAAAGTTATGAAAGTTTAATTGTTCAAAGTGTAATATGATAGGGTTTTAGCATTATAAGGGATTTAGGGTTGGCCGGGGAAAATGATAGAATTACCCCCAAGTATTAACCTGCCAAGCCGCGATCGCTGCAGTATGTCCGTGATTGCGGTTATTGGAACTGCGGTTAAATCCTCGTGGTTGTAAAACATGACTAATTTTGACTGGCTGCAATTGTGGCCCTCAGACCGCGATCACGGAACTGATCCTGATCACATATAGGGTTTTTAGTTGTGCACTTTTCTTCTCCTTTTGATTCCATTTCAGCTTATATCCACATCTTCCTATCTTATCACCTGTGTAACCTACAAAATGTGGAAATTAGTGCATTAAATTAACAAACTTGTCTTATTCATACCTTCAAATAATAGTAGTGTGCACGAATTTTAGATGTAAATGAGTGGTAAATTCACCACTCGTCATACACTGTGTCTTTGCTTTATTTATGAGTTTGCGGTTTAGAAGGGTAATTGATCTGTAAGGTAAAATAATTATTATGTTTCTAGGATCCTATTACCCTAGGTTTCTAGGATGTTAGGAAGAGTTGATGTAATGCCCTGAAAATGGATCTTGAGATGTCACACGGTGCTCAAGACTATGAGTAGCCTTAAGCTAACCCTATCTGCCTTCTACTAAATCTGAGTCCCAAATTAGAGGAAGTATAGATACAAAATCAAACTAAATCCAGAAATCTGTCTGAGCTAAAGCTAAAATAATATGTATAATAATATCTAAAATAATAGGCTTAAGAGTCTGAACAGTCAATACTAGAAAATCTTAATCATATCTAGCAGTCTGGAAAGCCTCTACTACTAATAACTAGAGTGTCACTGGGATAATTCCCCGACTAACTCGAACTGACTAAAAATACTGAAAGTCTACTACTTTACTAAATTGAAAACTGAATAACTGGGTCCCCAAAATATGAGGACTCACTAACTGTTGGGATGTAGATGGAGATGCTTGAAATCACTCATGCTGCAGAAACTAAGCACCTGAACCTACATTATGAGACAATGTAGCACATAGATGTATATGTGGATCAGTACTTTGGATTGTACTGAGTATATAGGGGTGAATGCATAAGTAAAACATTATATAAACATCTTTATCAACTTGCAAAGGAATGCATGCTAAATGTAAATAACTCGCATAAGCTTGAGTAACTGAAAGATGAAATCTGTAGTCATGAGTAGCAAAACATGTTGTATAAATCTAGTGAGTCATAACATTTAGTTCTAAAAGTTCTACCTCTATTCTATCTTTAAATCATGCAGTCTAAGTGTAGAAAGGACCCACTTTTATTTATGAAATCTAAAAGCTAAAATCCTTAGCTAAAGTCTTATATAAAGTAATGTCTGAATAAAACTGTGAGCCTTTACACTTAGTTTCTAAAAGTTGTTCAGTTAAAATTATTTTGTGCTATAAGATTTTACTAGTAGGGAGGTTCCTCTGACCGACATAAACTATGTAAGCTATCATGGAGTCCAACGTTTAATTCCCTTATGGGAAAATCTCATGTTGGGGAGAGGTGTCATACTCTTGCCAAGGAGTATAACCTAATCTAAGTGATCACATCTGTATCTGTTATCCATATAGAAATAAAAATAATCTGATAATCTGAACCTATGTTAACTTGTAGTTTTGGGGCATATGAAATACCTAACTCGGTGCTAAATACTACTCCCTTTAATATGTATGCTCATTCTGTTGGAAATCCACTTTAAAAACTAGCATAAAGGTTTATACTGATAACCAATTACGCATCTATCTATTTCAATCTATAAGCAAAGCTAATCTATTTTTTGTAAATAGTAATAAATCTGTAAAGTGGATTCCATATCTTATCTGAGGATCAAAAGATTAAATCTTTATTGGAAATCTGAAAATAATCCAACATAGGATGCTTAAAGCATAATCTTCCTTAAAATATCAACATTCAAACTTGGGCTTATTAAACCATGCATCAATTCATGTCAAAACATCATAAAGTTCATGCTTGATATTGAGAATAGTGATAATTCAATTCAAAATCTAAAATTTACTGGAATATGTATATAAATATAAAAGTAGACATGCAATTCAACATCTAAATCACTTGAAATCTCAAAATCTTGCAAATAGCAATATTGGGTATGATCCGTAATTTGAAACTCATGTAAATTAATATGAAAATCAACTTTAAAACTAATTTTTGGGCACAAGGATGAAAGAGTATTCTTGTTCATAAACCCGACATACCTTAATTGATGAAATTACTAAGGAAGCTTGAACTTGAATCCCTATTTGTGCTCTTGAAGATGAATTCTTGAAGTTCTAGAATTGGGAACCTTGAACTTTGAGTTTTCTTGCAGAAAGAATGGTGGAATTTTGGATTTCTTGGGGATTACGTTTTGATGTTCTAGGGTTTCTTTGAGAGAAAGTTGATGAAAAGTGAGCATATAATGCTTAGAATAGGATTAATTCAGTATTATTCACAAATTGGGGGCTAGGAAAATGACTAGATTGGCCTTTTAAAATTTTACTCAAAATTGGAAATCTCAATTTTGGGCCCCACTGCTATGCGCCACTATCGCGGTGGCTTACTGAAAAAAGGATGAGTGTTAAACAGGGCTCTGGCACAATGCGGCGTAATCACATTGTGCCACTGGAAAAAGTACAACTACCATTATGGCCCTTGGTGTGATGCGGCGTAATTGTATTGCGTCACTAGAAAAGGACGAGTTCCATTTTACACTCAACCGCAATGCGGTGTCAGTATATTTTGGGATTTTTGCACGATACAGGCTAATTCTAATGAGCTACTGGAATGGGACGAATGAGAACTAGGACTTCACTGCAACACGGGCTAATCGCGGTGCTCTACTAGAATTTGGACAATTGCAAATTCGTCCTTCACCGTGAAGCGGTGCCTGCCCAAATGTCATACTGCTTTTACTAAAAATGTCATAACTTCTCAACCGAGTATCGAATTTATGCGAAATTGGTATCATTGGAAAGCTAATTCTACATGTATCAAGAGTTATTCATTTTTCAAGTTAACCCTTGACACACTAGAGGATAAAATGAGCTACGAAAAAGTATAGGGTATTACAGTTAAGTCTAATGAAAATTGAGTATAATATTTACAATGATACTCGGTGGATTGTAATGGTTTTTCCTGTATTATTATGATATGGTTTTGTTGGATATGTATTATTGGGCCCAAGGCCGTGATTATGATATTGTTTGGTTTTTTAAAAGTGGGTTATCCCTGTGAAAGACGTGGCTGTTGTTTATCGACAATTAGATGCTTATAATTATATTATTTCAATACTGGTTATGGCATGCATAGATTCGGTACATTCATGTATAGAAAAAACACAAATGGTATAACTAAAAATATTACTAATTTTTTTTTTCTAAAAAAGGATTTTCCCACATTTCAGTTTTAAAATAATTTCTTCATAATGGGAATCATACCATCTTAATGAATAACTTTTGAACCTTTGAGACAAAAAATAATGTTATAGAGATTTGACTGAGAGAGATTTTGGTCCACAATTTTACTACTACTATTTTCCTCGGTCAAGAGAGATTCCAACCCTTTCTACACTTTTGTGATGATTTAGTCCCAGAGTTTACCCCACGTAGTGGATTTGCAGACTTACACTCTTTTAGCCGTAGTTCTATCCCGTGCATATATATATATATATATATATATATATATATATATGGTACTAGATGGAGTGGATTGATGATGGTGATAGTTATTGGAAATCCTAGACCAGGACCAGGTCGGTCTATACGAATACTCCCAAACCCCGTCGGGGCCCCTTTGTCAGTGACCCATCATGCAGGAGAAGAGAGGTCACCGTACTGGGTTACATTATGGTACTTGGTTCAGTTATGGTAGTATAGATTATCTTTGTATTCATCCATTACATGCACATTGCCTATCACCAATATGCACCTATATCTATCAACTCTGTGGGGGGTTGCATAGGTATAGGTGATGAGTATTGCTTGTGATGTGTGGTGTAGTAATTAGACTTTCCAGAGGATCAGTTTAGGTATTTTTTGTTTAGGCTAACCAGTTACTTTATATTGTTATTGTTATTATAGTTAGCTCGTGACAGGTTGATTATTAGACCGGAATTGATATTTGAGGTATGATTCTGATTCCTTTATCTTGTAGTTATTTTACTACGCATGATTATCCCATGTATAGGCATTATGGTTTTAGACCCTTATTATGTTAGCACTAGTTACTACTATGACTAAGAGGCCTTGAGATGCTAGTGTGACTACTTACGTTGTACCTTTGAGTTAGCCTTATTTATGGATGTGTACCTACCTATAGTAGTTATGGTATTATTGTATGTCCCTCTCTTTTTCGTTTATTCATGTTGTATATCCATTACTTGGCCTTGTATACATATACATATACATACATATATATATCCTTTTACTGTTCTTTATTCATTATTAGCCAGTGATAAATGGTATAGTGTTTAGGTTCTCGAGTATGGATAGGATAGGATAGTTTATCCTTATTACCTCCTTAGATTTACTGTGTTAGTCCTAGATATTTGACCTTAGTTTACATTTTTCTTGCATGTTAGGAATAAATGCATTATCTTTGGAGCTAAGTCGATCGTTGCCTATTGAGTACCATGTGTTTGGCACTCATACTACACTTCTACAACCTGTAGATCATAGTACTGGTTTTTTCCATTGTTGTGTGCATCGTGTGGAGCAACGATGGTTAGGAGACATCAAGTAAGCTCTGGGCATTCAGAGCATTGCTATTTTCCCTCCGACATATTAGACTAATGTCTTGTTGTATTTAGAGATGGGTTCTATCAGTATATTTACTTAGTACATTTTATTATATTATTACATTAGAAGCTCTTGTATTGATTCCACAAGGTTTTGGGACTATCTTATGTATTTTAGTCTTTTATTATATATATTCCGCATTGTTCCTTCATATATCTTGGTAGTTAGTCCATTACTAGTAGTTCTGCATGACTTGAGAAATTGAGTTGTGACATATCCGATTTGAGTGTCAAATGTACCAAATGCATACACCTTTTCCAGCTTAATAATTGATCATCATAATCCGTTGTCTAGTATTTGATATATATATATATATAAGCATAGTAAGTGGATGGACTCGAGTCATGACTAAAAATTGTAAATTTGTAAATCTATTGCTCGAGATCAATGTCGAGACTAAATATGCATAATAGCATAGAAATGGTCAGAATCTCTATCGACTGAAGTAAATAGTAGTGGTGAAAGACTGGATAAATCACTAATCAGATTCAATCTGGGTCAATTTTCCAAAATAACAATTGTAGTTCCAAAAGTTCATATTTTATTAAATAAGGTGGTACGATTTTTGTTATAGAAGAATCCATTTTAAAGTGAAATGTGTGAATAAATCCCTTTTTAGAAAATAACACTAAAATCAAGGGTTTGATTGGATCATACCACTAATTGAGCATAAATGTTCCTAAGAGTATGCAAGCCATCGCCAGTAGCCAATCAATAAAACCATAGAGTCAATGCATTCATAAATATAACCAAGACCTTTCTAGGGACAAAGTACTAAGCTGGTATCCAACTAGTATGATAACCACAGCCTCAGGCCCACAATATAAAATTCCATGTAGTTTTAACTCCAAAACCCAGAGACTAAGGTAAACAAGGGCATAAAGATACTATCAGGGTCTAATCGGGAAATATCACTCCAAATACTATATCAAATGGTAAGTCTTATACTAAATGATCATTAATCACTATAATCAAGGGTGATATGATCCTAAGGCCATAACAAGTATTCTAGTCTAAGATTTGGGGCACATTTTTACCCCAAATCCCATTAATAGGTTAAGTTATGCTAACCTATTCATAAGTATATCCTATCATCCCTACCCATCATGCTATCTATACTATAAATAATCTCGTCGGGAAAAGTAGAACAAAGCCTACCTCGATGCTGAACTGCATTCCTAAACCATCCATAAACCATTCACCTTTGCTCTAATATCCTAAAAATGGCATTGCTCTATAAAATTAATCA
Source organism: Capsicum annuum (assembly GCF_002878395.1). NCBI lineage: Eukaryota > Viridiplantae > Streptophyta > Magnoliopsida > Solanales > Solanaceae > Capsicum > Capsicum annuum. The sequence goes on along the minus strand of NC_061115.1, from coordinate 20,455,754 downwards.
TATGTGTATCAGTAGGAGTAAATGATACTTATATTTCTATATAAAACTCTAGACCCAAAATCAAGTCAATCATGGTACCATGATGCCCACTAACAGAATTCAATAACTGAATCTGTCACGAGGTCTCTCAAAGGACAAGAAATATGTGTATAAAAGTTGAGAACTAATGGACTACAAATCTAGGCTCAAATAATCCCCGATAGATGGCTAAAATAGGAGAGAAAACAAGAATTCAATGGAGGATTTAAGCTAAAAAATAGTGGGAAATGGTCAGTTCATCATCCTCTTCACAACCCTAGCTCCAATTTATGATTCCCCATGAGTTTCTAAACACCAAGGGACATTAATGGAGAATTTAGGGTTAATAAATTAGTGGAAAATAAAAAAAAATAATATATAGGCCTAGAGGTTACCCATGCCAAGACCCCTGGACATGATCGTGATGCAAGGGAAATTAGTTCATTGTGAATGCGAGGAAAGAGTTATAATGTGATGAACAATAGAGGTAGGTAATCATGAATGTGATTAGGCCTTCATAAATGCGAAGAAAAAAAGGACCTGGTTAGGCCGACCTTCTTTACGAATGTAAGGGGGAAGGCTCACATTTGTGATGTCATGAGTTTGACCCTTCGCAAACATGGGAGAGACCACATGATTGAGATGAAAAATTGGAGATTGCACTGGATGCAAGAAAACCACCAAAATACTAAGTCCTAATGGACTCCGACCAGGTGCTTGAAATTCATTCCTTGTGCACGTAAAAAAACTATGCTACCATACAAAATTCAAAATGTCAGACTCAAAGGAACCATACAAAATACACCATATTGTTAATGCTCACCTATACATTTAAATTTGAAGAGGATAGTCATTGTCAATAGCTCAACTTATGTTAAAGTCTAATCTAGGAGGAGCAAAATTAGCTTTCTTGTCTTATGGGTGTTAATAGTTAATAAAAAGACACCCTAATGTAAATAGAGTAAAATACATGATTTAAAATTGGGGGTTTAATTTGGAACAAAGGTTGATCAATGTCTATTCAAGTTAGCAAACTAAAGGAAACAAATGTGACTGAAAATTCAAGATGAGAACGATCTTGGAATTATGTCTACCTAAAGGCAAATTATGCATTGGTGCATGATTATTTGGTGCAAATTCTAGTTATTAATGATATGGTAGGTTTGGTTGAAGGTCCAAGAGGTTAGTTTTACAACAAAACTTCAAGAATATCACCCATTAGCCTTTTCAAATACCTAACAAGCGTGTTAATTAAAATCACCTAATACCTTAATTGGGCATCCCTATTTCTAGAAAGATGCCCTAGACATACCCAACTCTCTACTCACTCTTATTTCTAAGATAGAAAAAAGATAGAAAACTACATCTATTATTGTCCGCTATTGCTTTGTCACCCATATACTTCTTTCAAGGATGATATGGGATCCAAAGTTCACCCATATTCTTCTTTCAAGGATCATATGTGCTTTCAATAACTTGGGGATTTCATACACAAATCCATCTTAGGCATTTGGGGTTTTCACCCGCAAACCCCAACTAATTAAATGTACCTTAGTTCAACATAATCCCAAGATAATGAAATTTAGCTACTAATGAAGTAAAGAGGAAGAATTATACCGAAAGATTCATTCAAAACATCCATAACAATAGAGGATAAGAAGTTTTTTCAAATTACACTCCAATTTCACAAACTCAACTTAGAAAATTCAAATACAAAAGTTTCCCCAAATAGTAGGTTTACAAAATTGATGAAGTTATATTGTTCAAAGTGTGTCCTCCAAAGGGATTTGGGATCGGTAGGGTAAAATAACAGAATTACCCCTGGAAAAAAATTTGCCTAGCCATAATTACTGCCGCTTATCTACGATTGTCGCTACCGTGACTGCAGTCAAATCCTTGCATTCTCGAAAGATGACCTATCTTGACTGGCTGCTATTGGGGACCTCAGACTATGATCATGGTAAATAAGCCTGATCACATGTAGGGTCTTCAGTTGTGCACTTTTATTTTTATTTTGATTCTTTTTAGCTCAAATCCTCATCTTCCTATCTCATTACCTGTGTGTCCTGCAAAATATTAAAATTCTTGCATTAAACTAACAAACTTGTCTCATTCATACCTTTAAATTATAATAGTGTGCACGAATTTTAAATATAAATGAGTGGTAAATTCACCACTTATCATACACCATGACTTAGCCTAATTTATGAATTTGGGGTCTAGAAGGCTAATTGATCCATAAGGTAAAATAATTGTTATGTTTCTAGGATCCTATTACCCTAGGTTGCAGGCATGTTAGGCATAGTTGAGACTAATGAAATTTGTGTATAATATTTAGTACGATACTCAGTGGATTATGATGGGTTGTCCCAAATTATTATGATATAGTTTTGTCAGATATGTATTATTGGGCCCAAGGCCGTGATTATGATATTGGTTGGTTTTTGGAAAGTGGTTTATCCTTGTGAAAGACATGGTTGTTGTCTATCGGTAATTAGATGCTTATAATTATATTATTTGAATATTGGTTATGGCATGCATAGATTCGGTACATTCATGTTTAGTAAAATGATAATTGGTGCGATTCCAACTAAAAATATTACTATTTTTTTCTAAAAAGGGATTTTCCCACTCTTTAGATTGAAAATGATTTCTTCATAAAGGGAATCATACCATCTTAATGAATAACTTATATTATAGATATTTGAATGAGATAGATTCCAGTCCTCAATTTTACTACTACTGTTTTCCTCGGTCGAGAGAGATCCCGACCCTTTCTACATTTTTGTGATGATTTAGTCCCAGAGTTTACCCTATGAAGTGGATTTTTAGACTTACACTCTTTTACTTGTGGTTTTATCCCATGCATATATATATATATATATATATATATATAAATATATATAAACTTTTCTAGCCATGGTTCTAGCCCTTTTATATATATATATATATATACATATATAGATGGTACTAGATAGAGTGGATTGATGATTATTATAGTTATTGGAAATCCTGGATCAGGACCAGGTCGATCTATACCGATACTCCCTAGCCCTGTAGGTGCCCCTTTTTTAGTGAGCCATCATGCCGTAGAAGAGAGGTCGCTGTAAGTTCTGCCTATGTGAGCGATCGATCAGGAGAAGGCGTATACACCAGGTTACATTATGGTACTTAGTTCAGTTATGGTAGTATGTATTATACTTTGTAGTCATCCCTTACATGCATATTGCCTATCACTAGTATGCGCCTATATCTGTCAGTCTTATGGGGGTTGCATAGGTATAGGTGATGAGTATTTTTTGTGGTGTATGGAGTACTAATTGTTATTTCCGATTATATGGCCCAGTTTAGGTATTGTTTGTTTAGGCTAGCCGGTTACTTTATCTTATACTGATTCCACTAGATTTTGAGACTATCTTGTGTGTTTTAGTCTTTTAATAAATTTATTCTGAATTGTTCCTTCATATGTCTTGATAGTAAGTCCATTACTAGTAGTTTTGGACTATGGATTATCTTAACTCTTAGTGGGTTATAGTAGGTGCCATTATGACCTGAGAAATCGAGTTGTGATATATCCGATTTGAGTGTCAAATATAACAAATGCATACACCTCCTCCAGTTCAATAGCTCATAACGGAAAGACTTATGGCAACCATCCTTCTTCGAAACTGTGGCTCATGGATGAAGGGGAACTTATGGGACTCGAGATATTTGTATACATTGTCTGGTCCCAAACCAAGACTTCCAGTAATCATCATAATCCTTTGTCCAGTATCATATATATATATATATATATATATATATATATATAAGCATAATAAATGCATGAACTCGAGCCTTGACTTAAAATAGTAAATTTATAAATCCATTACTCAAGATCAATGTCGAAACAAATTTGTATAATAGCATAGAAAGGCTTGGAACGTCTACCGATTGAAGTAAATAGTAGTGGTAAAAGAGTGGATAAATTGTGGATCATAATTGATCTTGGTCAAATTTCCAAAATATCATTTGTAGTTCCAAAAGTTTGTATTTCATTAAATAAGGTGGTACGATTTTCATTATAAAAGAAATCCATTTTTAAAGTGAAATGTGTGAATAAATCCCTATTTACAAAATAATAGTAAAATCAAAGGTTTGGTTGGATCATACCACTAAATGATCATAAATGTGCCTAAAAGTAAGCATGCCATCACTAGTAGCCAAATAATACAACCATGAGCGTCTATGCATCCATAACTATAACCAAGTCCTTTCTAGGGGCAAAGTACTAACCTAGTATCCAACTAGTACCGTAACCACGACCTCGGGTCCACAATATAAAATTCCATATAGTTTTAACTCCATAACCCTGAGACTAAGGTAAACTAGGGAATAAAGAAATTATAATGGTCTAATTAGGAAATATCACTCCAAATACTATATCAAATGGTAAATCTTATACTAAAGGATCATTAACATCAATCTATTGTTAATCACTAAAATAAAGGGTGATAGGATCTTAAGGCCATAACAAATATTCTAGACAAACTTTTGGGTCAAATTTTTACCCCAAATACCATAAATAGGTTAAGTCATGATATAGTATTCATAATCATATCATATCATCCCTTCCTACTGTAATGTCCCGAGTCTGTACCCCAAACACTATACGGTGCTCATAATCCCGAGGGACCACAAGCTAACCCATGATTGGTACCTGTTGCAATAACTAAAAAATAATGCTAAATAATATGTGAAATTAGGCGGAAACATGCCATACGGTTTAATCTGCAAATAATATTGAATAATACTGAATGCGGTATTAAATACCAACACTGAACAAAATACTAAAATCTGAATAACTATCTAAAAATACTCTAGTCTGGGAAGCCTCTAAACTTTCTGAACTGCGGAGTTGATGGGACAAGCCCCCAACTAACTCCATTTACTGAAATAAGCTAAAAAATATACTATAAATGATAAGCACGTCCTCGAACTATGAAGGCTCACAACTACTCTAAATGCTGAGAGTTTGGTCTACTAAGGGTGCTCTGGAGCTCGTACGTCGAAACCTATCATATAAGACATCATAGTGCAAAAATCATGCGTTAGTACTTTGAATGTACTGGTATGCTCAGTGAGGTAGTCTGGAATGCATAGGTTCATATGCATGAACAATAATAACTGAATAACATGAGTATGACTGAATAAGAGTAGATGCATGAATACGTATATTGTAATGGAAATCGTGTTAGTACTGACTACTAGATTTGAATATTGATTAACTGATTTACTGATTTTACTAAATATTGTAATACTGGTAAATGGATGATTGTATCTAACAGTCCTAAATTCTGAGGAACTACACTAAGTTCCATACTGAGCTGAGTTAAGTGACTATATCTGATAGTCCTAAATCTGTAGAACTGAACTGAGTTCTATTCTGAGACTGAGACTGAAACTGACACTGTGGGAGGTAATCATCTAACCGATATGCCCCTTCTCTAACTAATTTGGGGTCCAACTTCTAACCCCAATTGGAAGGGTATCAATATTGTGCCACGGGTAAGGATATTTTTTAAGTTAGCCCTCTCTAATAGAAAGCTCTTCCGTCAACCCTAGTTGGCAGGACAACTTGGATAAAAAATATCAACCCTCATAATGTCTGGCAGTAAGATACCTCAACCTACGCTAGCTATATAGTTCTGTAACATAGGTATTGTTGCTAAGGGTCAAACCCTCTACTGATAGGAATGCCCCCATCCTTGAGTTAACTCGGTGCTGAATCCTACTCCTAACAGAATAAACACTGGACTGATTTCTAGTTTGTACTAGGCTGGACTGAATTGTTACTGAGATAACTATTTAGCAAAACTGAACTGAGTTCACTGAGTTCCGTTGATTGATAGAATACTACTAAATTCTGTTAGCTTACTGAGTTTACTGAGGTCTGAACTGGATACTGAATTAGACTGAACTAATACTAGTTCTACTGAGATTTCCCAAGTTTTGTAACTGATTGAGAGTAATACTGATCATGTCATGAATGATACTGTTCTATGACTGACCATGGCTCTAGGTAATCAGCTAAATTGTCGGGTACAAGTACCCCCAGGACTCGATAGCATAAATTAAGAGACATAGAACAACTTGAAGCATATAAGCTAAGTACTTAATCATCAGACATTCATTGGGGAATTTTGACAAACACTTGCATGATATAACTTGCACATAAGCTAATTTGACATGATTTCATTCTCTGAATAGTTCACATGGACAATTTATCAAGCACTTGGTGAGCATAGTATATGTACATAGTATTGAACAATAAGTGAGCATCATAATTTATCTCTAATGTCACAAATCAAGGGTGTATCATGGATTCACATGAATCTCCACACATAATGATCAAATTCACATGAAATATATATATATATATATATATATATATATATATATATATATATATATATATTTCATA
>NC_061115.1:20332431-20449173 GCF_002878395.1 Capsicum annuum | reverse complement strand
TCTTTTTACTATTTTTTAATTTATTATTTAATTATTTTTATTATATTAACTAGACTTCCTAAAATATGTGGGACTCCTAAAATATATAGTAGGAGAATTAATTAATTTTTTCCTTTCAGCTAGACTTCCTAAAATATATGGACTCCTAAAATATATGATATGAGAATTAATTAATAGTTTTCATCCGCAATAGTTATTCTAATTTGTGTTTTGCGCAGAAATACTAGCAATCTACATGATACTTGTGTTTTGTTTTGTCCAGAGATACTAGCAATCTACGTGATATATGTGTTCTATTTTGTTTATAAATACGATTAATCTACGTGGTATTTGTGTTAGGTTTGGTTCTCTCTTGGGGTGCTTAATTAAGATAAATGGGAGAATAAGATTGATGCTTATCTAACTTGATTCGATTGCATATCTAGATTGGTGGAAGTTTGATTTTCTAACCCTCCACTTCTTCATTGTTTTTTCATCATAATAGAATTCAACATGTGTGTAAAAAGTTACACAAATACACAACTTATGTTTCCAATATTACAAAAAAGTCCAACTCCCTAAACATATTACAAAAATCCCAACATATACACAAAATGCTATGTATATGTCGGCTATGTTATGTATATTAATAGGGAGAGACAGTAAAGTAATTAAAAAAGTGGAAAAGAGTGTAATTACTTCTAAAAGGATTGGTATTTATGTTATTTATATTATATATATATATATCTTCTTTGTTTTCATTCAAATCATTCTTTAGGGTCAAAATTTTCGCTCAGAAAAGAATTAGTTGGATCAAAATCGAAACTTTGTAATCACTTTATATTTTTTTTTTTATAGTTTACAGGCCGTAGATGAATGTCGGTTGACTTTGAATATTTTTTTGTGTGTAAAGGTTAGGGTTAATTGTATTGTTTTGATATCTTTATTATCTTATTATTTTATTTTAATTTACAGATGCTAGATGAATGTGGGCCGGCTTTGAGTTTTTTTTTTTACATAAAGGTTAGGTTTAATTGTATTATCGTAATATCTCTGTTAGTTTGTTATTTTGTGAAATGTACAATTCGTAGATGAATCTCGATCGGGTTTGAGAAATTTTTGTGTGTAAAATTTAAGTTTAATTGTATTGTTTTGATAACACTTTCATCATATTATTTTGTTGCAGTTTACAAGTGATAGATAAATGTTAGTAGGTTTTGAGGAATTTTTTTTATGTAAAGTTAGGTTTAGTTGTATTATTTTGATATCTCTATTATCGTATTATTTTGTTGTTGTTTAAAAGTGGTAGATGAGTGTCGGACGACTTTGAGAAAAATTTTGTGTATAAAGATTAGATTTAATTGTATTATTTTGATGTCTTTATCATTATATTATTTTATTACAATTTACAGATGGTAGATGATTATCGATCGACTTTTAAAAATATTTTTGGTAAATATTAGGTTTAATAAATAAATTCTCCATCTTTACATACTCAAAAAATATTAAATTTAATTATTATATTCATCTATATTATTTAAACAAATATCCTATTTAATGTAATGTTTGAACTCATTAAAGTGAGGTACACACACAAGGCGCGTACACCTAAACTAGTATATATATAATCATGAATTAGGAACTTAATCCAAATAGCAATCATGGATACATGTTAATTCCAAACATGGAAATCATAAAATCAATTACTTGAAGTTCAAAAGAGATTCTTGAACTCCAAGGGTGGAAAGGACCCTTGGATGAATACTTCACATACCTTTGTTGAAGAATTTCTGAAAGTTTATGGTTGAATCTTGAGTTCTTGATTTGAAATTGGATCTTCTAGGGTTTTGATCTTGAGCAAATTTGAGAAAGAATGACTATATTTGCTCTATAAGGAGATAAATTTCATGTTTTGGGGGTTGAGGGTCGAGGGAAAAAGACCTAAATACCCCCAGGATTGCGGTCCTTTCATGACTGGAAACTGGGCTACCAACGCGCAGGTCGATGTGGCACATCGATGCGATAGCCAATGCGTCGCACCATGTTCACGTGAATTCACTGAAATTGGATGCTGGTAGATGGGGAAAATATTAATCAATGTGATAGTCGATGCGGCGCGCCAAGATCGCGTTGATCCACTGTTTTACGATTCCAAAGGAGCTTCAAATGAAATTCGAAAAATCCAAAACTTGTTCGAAAACACCTACGGACATTCCTGATCACGAATCAACCTAAACATCAACATTTAATGGACGTAAAGGTCATAAAATAAGATTGTCAATCTTCGTAGACTAAAATGACACTAAGTCTGAGTACTTAGCTAAAATATTCTATGTCTGGGGCCACTTGACAAGCCTAAAGGACCGAATTAAGCTAAGAATTTTGTGGGGTCTTACATTATCTCCCCTTTGGGAACATTCGTCGTCGAATGAGACTACTGAGACTGAGAATACTGAGAAACTGCCTTACTTACTGAACATAGACATCTCGAACATGACTATATGACTGATATTACTGGTATACTAAATTATCATACTAAACATACATATCTAACGCATGAATATAGCTGAACATGATTTATGAATGCATGAATGGGATTACTGATAAGATGAGTTTCTCATACTGGACATGCATGTCTGATGCATGAATGTATGACTGAACTGGCTCATGAACATATGACTGAATGTGCAATGGTAACTAATACTAAGTTTGTAACTGAAATTTGAACATGAAACTGAATAAGCTTAAGGAAAACTATTACCTTTAGCTGAGTTTGGATTAATAGAGAATAGATGAGGATACTTGGTTTGCATGTCTACTTCTGCTTCCCAAGTAGATCCCTCAACAGACTGATTTCGCCAAAGAACTTTTACTAGAGGAACTTGTTTTTTCCTTAGTCTGCGAATCTGATCATTAAGGATTTTGACTTAGCTGTGAATCTATGAATCTAATAGAGGCTATTCTAAATATCTATGCCCTCTATAGGGATTACGAATGCTGGGTCACCTATACACTTCTTTAGTAAGGAGACATGGAACACTGGATGAACTGAAGATAAATCTGAAGGCAACTCAACCTCGTAAGCTACCTTTTCGAAATGGCTGAGAATTCGGTAAGGACCGATATATTGGGGACTGAGTTTTCCTTTCTTGCCAAAATGCTTCACTCTTTTCATAGGAGAGATTTTTCGATACACATAGTCACCAATCTCAAACTTGAGATCCTTTCTTCGCACATTAGCATACGATTTCTTCGGCTCTGAGTTGTCTTAAGCCTTTCCCTGATCAACTAAACTTTCTCTAAGGTGTCAAACACCAAGTCAGGCCCTACCACTGCAGCCTCACCCGCTTTAAACCAACTGATGGGATATCTACACCTCCTCCCATAAAGCACCTTAAACGGAGCCATCTGAATGCTGGAATGATATTTGTTGTCTTATGCAAATTCAATTAAAGGCAAGTGGTCATCCCTAATACCTTTGAAGTCTATCGTACACACTCGTAGAATATCTTCTAGGGTCTGAATGGTCCTTTCTAATTGACCATCTGTCTGAGGATGAAAGGCTGTACTCAGGTAAACTTGAGTACCAAGACCCTTTTGGAATGCTTTCCAGAAATAAGAGGTGAATAGGGTACCTCAATCTCAGATAATGGACAATGGAACACCATGCAATCTAACCAACTCCCTAATATAGAGTTTGGCATAATCCTCGATTAAATAGGAGGTATGGACTAGAAGAAAATAAGCTAATTTGGTTATCCTATCTATAATGACCCAAACTGAATTATGCTGACGACGAGTATGAGGCAAACCCATCACAAAGTCCATGTTCACTTCTTCCCATTTCCAGATGGAAATACTAAACTCCTGTATGGACCCACTAGGCTTCTGATGCTCAATCTTAACCTACTGACATGTTGAGCATTTAGCCAGAAATTCTGCAATGTCTCTTTTCATCCCACTTCACCAATAAATCTCCCATAAATCATGGTACATCTTCGTGGCCCCTGGATGAATAGAGTAACACGCACCATGCGTCTCTTTAAGAATTCACTGCCTTAAGTCATCTACACCTGGCACAAATAGACGACCCTGACAATGTTGTACACCATCTCTTCCTAGGGAGAAAACCTCTACTTTTTGATTTCTGACTGATTCCTTCAACTGGACTAGACTGGGATCCCTATCATACTTTTATTTTGCTTCAAAAACTAGGGATGATTCTGAGCTACTCTGCACCCATACACTACCTTCTACTGAATCGACTAAGCAAACACCTAATCGGGCTAGCTGATAAACTTTATGGGCTAACTTTTTCTTACTGTTCTTAACATGGGCAACACTACCCATAGACATTCTACTGAGATCATCAGCCACTACATTAGCCTTGCCTGGATGATACAGAACACTCATTTCATAGTCTTTCAACAATTCCAACCACCTTTTCTAACGGAGGTTGAGGTCTTTCTGAAAGAACACGTACTGCAGGCTTTTATGTTTAGTGAACATATCAACGTGCACACCATACAAATAGTGCCTCTAAATCTGTAAGGAAAAGACTACAGCTGCTAACTTAAGATCATGAGTAGGGTAGTTCTTCTCATGGGGCATAATATGTCTAGAGGCGTAGGTTATGAACTTACCTCTTTGCATCAAAACATAACCCACTTTGACTCTGGAAGCGTCACCGTACACAACAAAGCCATCTAAACCATCTGGTAGGGTCAACACTAGAGCTGTAGTGAGTCTAGTATTTAACTCCTGAAAACTCTTCTCATAAGAATATGACCACTGAAATTTGACTTTCTTCTGAGTGATTCTGGACATGGGGGATGCAATAGATGAAAATACCTCAAAAAACCATCGATAATAGCTAGCCAAACCCAAGAAACTCCTGATATTTGATAGAAAGATGGGTCTAGGCTAGTTTCTCACTACTTCGGTCTTTTGGGGAGCCACTCTAATGCCATCACTGAAAACGATGTGGCCAAGGAATGCTACTGACCTTAGCCAAAATTCACACTTACTAAATTTGGCTAATATCTGATGGTTTTTGAGAGTCTGGAGTACTATTCTGAGATAGTCTACATGATCATGTTCACTACGAGAGTAAACAAGAATGTCATCTATGAAAGCTATGACAAACATATCCAAGTATTGCTTGAACACGGTTCATCAAGTCCATGAAAGCTGCTGGGGCATTATTAAGACCAAAGTACATGACTAGGAATTCGAAGTGACCATACCGAGTTCAGAAAGCTATTTTTAGGATGTCACTTTCCCTGACTCTAAGATGGTGATAGCCTGATCTGAGGTCTATCTTAGAGAGATAACAAGCACGAATACTTGTTCTTGATCACAACTTTATTTAACTGATGGTAATCTATACATATTCTGAGAGAACCATTTTTCTTACGCACAAATAACACTGGAGGGGACACACTAGGCCTGATAAATCCCTTATCTAAGAGATATTTTAGCTGTTCTTTCAATTCTCTGAGTTCTGCTGGAGCCATTCTGTATGGTAGAAAAGATATGGGCTGAGTATCTGGGAGAATATCAAATTTGAAGTCGATTTCCCTTTTGGGAGAAACTCTGGGAAGATCGTCGGGAAACACATCTGGGAATTTGCAAGCTACTAACACTGATTCAAGAGTAGGGGTTTCTGATTTGGAGTCCTGGACTCGAATGAGATGATAAAATTATCCCTTAGATATCATTTTTCTAGCCCAAAGGTAAGAAATAAGCTGACCCCTAAGTGCTGAAGTACTACCCCTCCACTCTAGGACGGGTTCATTCAAAAACTGAAACTAAACAATTTTGTTTCTGTAGTCTACTGAGGCATAGTAAGAATGAAGCCAATCCATGCCAAGAATGACATCAAAATTAGTCATCTGTAATTTGACTAAGTCTACTGAAGTGACTTTCTGAGATATCATAACCAAAAAGTTCCTGTATACCCGTCGGGCTATGATAGACTTACCCACTGGGGTAGAAACTAAGAAGGGCTCTACTAGAATTTTGGGACTGACTCCGAAATCAACTGCTATAAATGGATTAACAAAGGATAAAGAAGCTCCTGGATCTAGCAAAGCATAAATACGCAAATGGAAAACTTGTAACGTACCAGTGACCATATCAGGAGAACTTTCCTGATCCTACCAAGACTAAAGAGAGTAGAGACTATTTGGACGCTGCCTACTAGTGGCACTGGAAGAAGCACTCTGTTGATTTGGGTGACCGGACTGAGCTGGGGGACGGTTATGCTGACTCTTCAATTCAACCTAAGGGCACTGTATGACCTTATGGCCTAGCTTACCGCATTCAAAATAAAAAATAAACATTACTGCCAGCTCTGTAGATACCTTGGTGGTTTCTGCCATATTTCTGGCAAAGGGGGTTGGTTCGGGAACTGCTAACACTGCCCTGAGGTCTAAAGCTTGATGCCCTATCTTGGTTGCCATCTTCGAATTTTGGCACTGGAGCACTGGATGAGGATGGAGCTGGAATTGAGGATTTCGAGTGGAACTGAGATTGATTCCCACCCTCTGACTTAGGCTGAGCAAAATTGAAACTACCTGTTCTCGCTCTCTTATCCTTCTTCTCTTTCTCTTTATTCTTGGCCTCTTCTATCTTCTAGGGATGGACAACGAGCCTGGATATGTCCATATCCTTAATAAGAATTGTGGTTCTACACTCCTTGACCACTCTGATAGATACCCCTGACATAAACTTACTCATCTTCACTCTACTATCTATAACAACATACGGGGCATATCTGGCTAACTGAGTAAACTTGAGAGAATACTCTTGTACTGTTATGTTGCCCTACTTTAGGTAAATAAAATCCAAAACTTTCACTTCTCTCTACTCTAGCGGGTAGAACCTATCCAGAAAAGCAACTACAAACTCCTCTTATTCTATGGGCCCTACATCTGCGGCCCTTTTTACCTTTCACTATTTGAACCATGAGTGAGCCATATCCTGTAACTTATATGCGGCCAACTTAGCACTCTCAACAACAGTCACCCCCATAATATTTGTAACCTTCTGAACCTGATCAAAAAACTCCTGAAGGTCCTCATCTGACTTAGACCCTGTAAAAGATGGAGGGTTCATTCGGGGGAAGTCCCGAATCCTGGTAGCAGTAATATTAGCCACTGGGTTGGACGGAACCACAATTGATCATTCATTGTAGGCTGCGACAAAATGAGCTAGGGTGGTGAAGGCTGCTTTGAACTCTGCATGGGAGACATACTCACCCAAAGGATTTGGATGGATGGGTTGAGGGGCTAACTAATCTCCCGTTCCTCTTCCCTGAGTCCTCTTTGAAGGCATATTCTGTAAATAGAAGAGAAACTAGGATTAGAAAGAGAGTATAAATGGAGATTATGCTCACTCACACGATATGAATACTTAAAGAAGGGAAACTGTTCCTAAAACATTGCATAGACTCCTGTCCATAAGTGTGACGTCCAATACACCCATGCCCAAGACTCTACTAGATGCGGCTTCCAGACTTTCTAGGAATCTATTGAACCTTAGTCTCTGATACCATATTTGTAATGCCCTGAGTCTGTACCCCATACACTACACGGTGCTCATAATCTTGCGGGACCACAAGCTAACCCATGACTGGTACCTGCTGCAATAACTAAATAATAATGCTGAATAATATGCAAAAATAGGAAGAAACATGCCATAAGGTTCATCTGTAAATAATACTGAATAATACTAAATGTGATATTAAATACCAAAACTGAACAAAATACTAAAATCTGAATAACTATTTGAAAATACTCTAGTCTGGAAAGCCTCTAAACTGTTTGAACTGCGGAGTTGATGGGACAAGTGCCCAACTAACTCTATCTACTGAAATAAACTAAAAAATATACTTTAAATGATAAGCACGTCCTTGAACTATGGGAGCTTAGCACTACTCTGAACGTTGAGAGTCTGGTCTACTGAGGGTGCTCTGGAACTCGTACGTCAAAACCTATGATATATGACATCATATCTCAAAGAGCATGCACCAGTACTTTAAATGTACTGGTATGCTCAGTGAGGTAGGATAGAATACATGGGTTCATATGCATGAACAATAATAACTGAATAACATGAGTATGACTGAAAAAGAGTACATGAATGAATACGTATACAGTAATGAAAATCATGCTATTACTGAATATTGGATCTAAATACTGATTAACTGATTTTACTGAATATCTACTACTGATAACTGGATGACTGTATCTGATAGTCCTAAATTCTGAAGAAGTATACTAATTTTTGTACTGAGCTAAGTTAAGTGACTATATCTGATAGTCCTAAATCTGTAGAACTAAACTGAGTTCTATTCTGAAACTGAGATTGAAACTGAGACTGTGGGAGGTAATCATCTAACTGACATACCCCTTCTCAAACTGATTTGGGGTCCAACCTATGACCTTTATTGGAAGGGTCTCAATACAATGCCACAGGAAAGGAAAAGTCGTGAGTTAATTCTCTCTGACAAGAAGCTCTTCCATCAACCCTCGCTGGCAGGATAACTCGGATGAGAAGTATCAACCCTCATAATGTCTGGAAGGAAGATACCACAACCTACAATGGCTACCTAGTTTTGTAATGTAGGGATTGCTGTTAAGGGTCAAACCCACTGCTGACAGGAATGCCCCCACCCCTAGGTTAACTCTGTGCTGAGTCCTACTCCCAACTGAATAGACACTAGACTGATTTCTAGTCTGTACTAGGTTGGACTGAACGGTTACTGAGATTACTATTTATCTGAACTGAACTGATTTCACTGAGTTCCATTGACTAATGAAATGCTAATTAATTTTGTTAGATGACTGAGTTTACTGAGGTCTAAACTATATACTAAATTAGACTAGACTACTACTGATTCTACTGAGTTTTTCTGAGTTCTATAACTGACTAAGAGTACTACAGATTGTGTCATGACTGATGCTATTTTGTGAATGACCACAACTCTAGATAATTAGCTAAATTATCCGGTACAAATAACCCCAGGCTCGATAGCATAAATTAAGAGACATAGCACAACTTGAAGCATATAAGCTAAGTACTTGATCATCATTCATTCATTGGGGCATTTTGACAAACACTTGCATGATATAACTTGCACATAAGCTAACTTGACATGATTTCATTCTATTAATAGTTCACATGGACAATTTATCAAGCACTTGGTAGGCATAGTATATGCATATAGTATTGAATAACAAGTGAGCATCATAATTCATCTCTAATGTCACAAATCAAGGTTGTATCATGGATTCACATGAATCTACCACATAATGATCAAATTCACATGGAATTTATATATATATATATATATAGAGAGAGAGAGAGAGAGAGAGAGAGATAATCATGAATTAGGAACTTAATCCAAATAGCAATCATAGATACACTTTAATTCAAAACATGGAAATCATAAAATCAATTACTTGAAGTTCAAAAGAGATTCTTGGATTCCAAGGGTGGAAGGGACCCTTGGATGAACACTTCACATACCTTTGTTAAAGAATTTCTGAAAGTTTATGGTTGAATCTTGAGCTCTTGATTTGAAATTGGATCTTCTAGGGTTTTGTTCTTGAGCAAATTTGCGAAAGAATAACTATATTTGCTGTATAGGGAGTTTAATTTCATTTTTGGAGGGCTGAGGGTAGAGGGAAAAAACCTAAATACCCTCAAGAATGCGGTCTTTTCATGACTGAAAATTGGGCTACCTACAAGCAGGTCGACATGGCGCATCGATGGCATCGATGTGATAGCCAATGCTTCATGCCATGTTCGCATCGATTCACTGGAATCGGACGCTGGTAGCTGGGGAAAATATTAATCAATGCGATAGTCAACGTGGCACACCAAAATCGCGTTGATCCACTATTTTTAGATTCCAAAGGAGCTTCAAATGAAGTCTACAAAAATTCGAAACTTGTCCAAAAACACCTATGGACATTTCTGATCATGAATCAACCTAAACATCAATATTTTATGAATGTAAAGGTCATGAAATAAGATTGTCAACCTTCTTAGGCTAAAATGAAACTAAGTCTGAGTACTTAGCTAAAATATTCTAAGTCTGGGACCCCTTAACAAGCCTAAAGGACCGAATTAAGCTTCGGATTTTCCGGGGTCTTACACCTATCATGAAATCTATACTACATGAAATCTCATTGGGGAAAGTAGACCTAAGCCTATCTCGAAGCCGAACTTCATTCCTAAACTGTCAACAAACCACTCGCCTTTTCTCCAATATCCTAAAAATAACATTGCACTGTAAAATTAATCTTATATGTATTAGTAGGAGTAAAGGATACCCATATTTCTATATAAGACTCTGGACCCAAAATCGAGTCAATCATGGTACCATGGGGCCCGCCAACTGAATTCCAAAACTAAATTTGTCATGAGCTCCCTCGAAGGATAAGGAATATGTTCTTAAAAGTTGAGAACAGATGGACTACAAATCTAAGCACAAATTAGCCCTTGAGAGATGGCTAAAATAGGAGAGAAAAAAAAGGAATTAGATGGAGGATTTAGGCCGAAAAGTAGTGGGAAATGATCTCTTCATCATCCTCTACACATCCCTAGCTCAAATTTATGAGTCCTCATGAGTTTCTCAAATCCAAGGGCTATTAATGGAGAATTTAGGGTCAATAAATGAGGGGAAAATAAAAAACAACAATATATAGGCCTGGAGGTTTCTCATCATAATCGCGAAGACCCTGGATACAATCGTGAATACCTTGGACGCGATCGTGATTCATGGGAAATTAGTTCATTGTGAACGTGAGGAAAGAGTCACGAATGTGATGAAAAATAGAGATAGGTCATCATGAATAT
Organism: Capsicum annuum; assembly: GCF_002878395.1. NCBI lineage: Eukaryota > Viridiplantae > Streptophyta > Magnoliopsida > Solanales > Solanaceae > Capsicum > Capsicum annuum. The sequence goes on along the minus strand of NC_061115.1, from coordinate 20,438,325 downwards.
GATGAGGCCTTCTTAAATGGGAATAAAAGAAAAGACCTGGACAGGCTGACCCTTCTTTGCGAACACGGGGGGGAAGGCCCACAATTGTGATGTCAAGAGTTTAACCCTTCACAAACACGGGCAAGACCCTATGATTAAGAAGAAAAACTGGAGGTTGCACCGAATGCTATAAAACCACCAAAAAACTGTCCTAACGAACTCCGATTGGGTTCTTGGAATTCATTCCCCGTCCACATAAACAAACTATGCTACAATTAAAAATTCAAAATTTCAGACTCAAAGGAACCATACAAAATGCACCATTTTGATGACGTTCACCTATACCATTTAAATTAGTTAAGGATGGTCATTGTCAATAGCTCAACTTATGTTAGAGTCGAATCTAGGAGGAGTAAAATTAGCTTTCTTGTCTTATGGGCGTTAATAGTTACTAAAAGATACACTAATGTAAATACATGCTTTAAAATGAGGGGTTTACTTTGGAACAAAGGTTGATCAATGTCTATTCAAGTTAACAAACTAAAGGCAACAAATGTGATTGAAAATTAAAGATGATAACGATCTTGGGATTATGTCTACCTAATGGCAAATTATGCATAGGTGCATGATGATTTGGGGCAAATTTACTCCCCGACAACGGCACCATTTTGATAACGTTCACCTATACCATTTAAATTGGTAGAGGATAGTCATTGTCAATAGCTCAACTTATGTTGAGGTCGAATCCATGAGGAGCAAAATTAGCTTTCTAGTCCTATGGGTGTTAATAGTTACTAAAAAGATACCCGTAATGTAAACAAAGTAAAATACATGATTTAAAATAGGGAGTTTAATTTGGAACAAAGGTTGATCAATGTCTATTCAAGTTAACAAACTAAAGGCAATAAATGTGATTGAAAATTCAAGATAAGAACGATCTTGGTGCAAATTCTACTTAGTAATGATATGGTAGGTTAGGTTAAATATCCTTGAGGTTAATTTTGTCAATAAAACCTTAAGAATATCACTTATTGACCCTTTTGAGTACCTAACGAGTGTGTCACATAAACCCATCGAATACCTCAATTAGGCATCCCTATTTCTAGGAGATTCCCAAGACATAGCCAACTCTCTACTTACTCTTATTTCTAAGATAGCGAAAAGATAGCAAACTACATCATTTATTGTCCACTATTACTTTGTCACCCATATCCTCTTTCAAGGATGATATGGTTTCCAAAAGTTCACCCACATTTTTTTTTCAAGGATGAAGTGAGCTTTCAATAACTTGGGGCTTTCAACCACAAGTCCATCTTGGGCATTTGGGGTTTTCACCCACAAACCCCAACTAATTCAAACAAGTAATAGTGAAACCCATCACCAAAAAACTAGAATCTACACAAGTACATCATAGCCCATACATAATTGCACCTTAGTTCAACATAATCCTAAGACATGAAACTTAGCTACTCATGAAGTAGAAAGTAACAAATATACCAAAAGGTTCATTCAAAACATCCATAATAATAGAGGATAAGAAGGTTCTTCAAATTAGATTAAAATTTCACTAACTCAACTTGAAAAATTCAAATACAAAAGTTTCCCTAAGTAGTAGGGTTACAAAGTTGCCAAAGTTCAATTATTCAAAGTATGTTATCCAAATGGGAAAGGGCTTTAGCATTATAATGGATTTGAGGCCGGTCAGCCAAAATGAAAAAATTTGGGCATAAACATGCCTAGTTGCGATCATTGTAGCTTATCCGCGATCGTGGTCATGGTCCCAAAAGATGACCAATCCTCATAGGTCGCAATCGCGACCCCCAGAATGTGATTGCGGTAACTGAGCCTAATCACTTACAAGGTCTTCAGCTGTACACTTTTCTTCTCCTTTTGATTCTTTTTCATCTCAAATCTACATCTTCTTATCTTATCACCTGTGTAACCTACAAAATGTGGAAATTAGTGCATTAAACTAACAAACTTGTCTCATTTATACCATCAAATCATAGCAGTGTACACAAATTTTGGATGTAAATGAGTGGTAAATTTACCATTCATCAACACCCACAACTTAAACCTTTGCTTATCCTCAAGCAACACTACCTCTTATCACGAGACAATGCATATTTAAGCTCATTTTATACAACCCAATGATCACAATGTGACACGTCCCAAATCGGGGTCTTGTCATGATAGGTATCCCAAGTCCAGTCAGGACTAGGGACCACCCCCGATACCTAACCCAACCTCTAAACACATACCCTAAGTCAGATGAATTCCAAACATATAACATAATAGCGTATTTGTAGATATACCAACTTTGGGATAAATCTACTTCCTAAACAAACCCAACCAAGTCAACCCATCCAATAACAAACCAAACTAAGACAATAACATAATGCCTTTATATATATATAATCCAAAACAAAATGGAACAATCATCAATCAAATATAATCCACTAATGTCAGCCCCACTACCAATGCTAATGCCAAGACTGACACTATTACCAACACCGACCAAACCAACCCATAGTAGTCCCACAAAGCCTCTGACTAAAAGTAAAACTATATCTAGTCAGGAAAAGAACCCGACCATATAAAAAAACAAAGTCTATAAAATGAACAGAGTATGTAAGGACATCCATGAGATGAAATAGAGCTTCCAAAATATGGAAGCTCACCACTTCAATCCAACACAAGCTAATCCCGAATTCGATCTCTGAGCAGGAGGAGTAGAATGGCCTATTCTTGTATCGCGTGGGGATACAAAGCTCAAAGGTGGGTTAGCAGGTAAACGCCAGCATGCACTCAAGATAAGGATAAAATAATGCCAACCATTAAAACCAAGTAAACAACCATATGTATACACAACCATATATATATATATATCTATACAGGGAGAGGGAATCGGGTTTAGTATGCCTTAAAACCATTAACCTGGGTATGTGTAGCTTAAACATCCTAAAACCACCCATGGTCTATATGGGTTCAGTGTTACCCCCTGAATGAGCCCCGATGCTTGTAGCCTTATGAATTAGAGATACCATAGGAGTAGGGGATTCCCATGTACCCTTCCCTCTCCATGATACATATATACAAGTATAAATTAGTGGATTCTCGTGTACTCCATAAGTATTATATATATGCTCACCATTACCAATCTTCATGTCGGCAAATATGAGTTTTCAATATCCATCCATTGGACTCATACCTTTATGATTAGCTACCACACCCCGCCATTATTGCCCTATTAAAACCATTAGCACACAACTAAACCATCAATTCCATTTATTATTAACCAAGGTTATAAGTAGTAGTATCGTCATACCGACCATAGCTTTTAAGAAATATCCTTAGACCTCCTCTTAAAAGAAGGGATTCCCATGTACCCATAGATTACATTATTAAGTTGCTTGGAAGATTCCTATGTACCCTACAAGATGATCATTATTAAGTTTGCTTAGGAGATTCTTATGTACCTCACAAGTGTATTCAATTAATCCACAACCATGACCACCAAAACCTTACTATTTAACCATTAAAGACCATCCAAACTAATTAGGGTTCCATTACCACTTTACATCATGCAAAGATTTCAATGAAAGTTCAATAATATAGCAAAAGCATCTCATAGGAATTTTATCAAATATGTTGAGGGAATTTAGTTTTCAAATCCAAAACCAAGTACCAATTAACCATTACAATGCAACCATATGTTCAAACCACCATTAAAACATGAAAACCATAATTAAAATAGGGGAAAACCATAACCAAACCATTTATAGCCAAACCCCCCAACATATATTCAAAAACCAAAACCATACCACAATTATGCCATGAAAACCATACATAAAACAGGCCTTTAGTTGGAACTAACAATGAGGGAGGAGTAACATGACTTAGATTATGAAGATGATGAAGAGAAATCACCCTTGTAATACCTAAATTGACCTTATTGAAAAAACCTTAGCCTTTCTTGACCCAAGAGCCTTGAGAGAATATGAGAGAGTTTCTAAGTATTTAAGATCAAAATAATAGGGTAAATAATGTCCCAATAATGTTATAAGTTATGGGACCTTAAGATGTTAAGAGGGTAAATTTCCAGATCACCCTCAACTTAAATTGTATAAAATTCCCGCAGGTGGGTATGACCACCCCTCAAACAATATCCTAGGGTACGAGTGGTACCCTTATCTCATACCTTAGGCCTCCTCTTGGACCCCAAAATTGTCCAATATATGACCATCAAGGCCAATTCTTACCCAACCATACGACTAGTACCCTAAATCCGTACCTTAGGTAGAATATACTTCTCTAGGTTAGACATAGGGCAACATATGATTGGCATCATACTGCTAGTACCCTCATATACGACTAGTATTATCTATTCATACCTTGGAAAGAAACCAACCAACCTACACTAGTTAACATATGACCAAGACCCACCAAACCATACCCTATCATACGACTAGTACCCCCTAGTCGTATGATGTCTAGAAGCCAAAAACTCAGGAACATTCTAAGGATCATAACCCAGGGTGTTTCAATTCTCCCCCACTTGGATCATTCATCCCCGAATGGTGTAACAAGGTAGTACAAGCATGATTTATACCCCAATACCTCGACTCTAACCTTTAACTAAGTTAGAAAACAGTGATGCAAGAAAATCAATATTTTCTTTAACAGAGTTTGAAAACAAAAGTATGATAAAGAACACATACCTTCCGCACGAATCTCGGGAGCAGAACATAGGAATGGATATTTGGACTTCATGTCCTCTTCCGCTTCCCAAGTAGCTTCTTCAACCTTGTGGTTCTTCTATAAAACCTTAACCAAAGCTACATCCTTACTCCTCAACTGACGAACCTGCCAATCCAAGATCTCAACTGGGATCTCTTCATAGGATAGAGAATCTGAGATACCCAATCCTTCCAAAGGAACAATTGATGAAGGATCACCTATACACTTTCTTAATATAGAGACATGGAATACTGGATGAATGGAGTTCAAACTAGAAAGAAATTTCAACTCATATGCAACCTTACCAACCTTTTACAAAACTAAGTAAGGACCCACATATCGGGGACTGAGCTTCTCTTTCTTCCCAAACTGCATTACTTCCTTCATAAGGGACACCTTTAGGAACACTCAATCCCCAACCTCAAAATCCAAGTCCCTATTCCTCATATCCGCATAGGATATTTGGGACTTTAGGAAGCCTTAAGTCTATCCCAACTCACCTCCATCTTTTCCATAGCTTAGTGAACCAAATCTAGGCTAAACATCTTTGCCTCACTAACCCCAAACCACCCAATAGGAGACCTACACCTCCTACCATACAAGGCCTCAAACAGAGCCATCCCAATGATAGAGTGATAGCTATTACTGTAAGCAAACTGTACAAGAGATAGATGCTTAACCCAATTACCACCATAGTCAATCACGCATGCACGAAGCATATCTCCAAACATCTGAATAGTCCTTTCTAGTTGCCCATTTATCTGCGGGTGAAAAGTTATACTCAGACTAACCTTAGTACCCAACCCTTTCTAAAATGACCACCAGAAGTTAGATGAAAATTATGTACCACGATCTGAGATATTAGAAATAGACACCCTATACAGCTTCACAATCTCATAAAGATACAACCTCGCATAATCCTCAGTCGATAAGTTAGTTCTTACTGGCAAAAAGTGAGCTGATTTTGACATCCTATCCACGATGACCCAAATAGAATCATATTAATTTTGATATTGAGGGAGACCGGTAATGAAATCCATGTTGATTAATTCCCATTTCTATTTTGGCAATTTAATTTCTTGATACAAGACGACAGGCCTCATGTGCTCAACTTTCACTTGTTGACACACCATACAGTTGGCTACAAAATCAGCCATATCCATATTCATACCACTTCACCAATATATCTCCTTGATATCATGATACATTTTTATTAAACTGGGATGAACAATACAGCGTGATTCATGTTCCTCGGCCAATATCCTTTCTCGTAACCCATATACACCAGAAACACATAACCACTCTTGGTACCGCAAGGTACCATCACCACTAATCTCAAATACCATCACCTTTTGCCTACTTACATCACCCTTGATTTTTATCAAGACACAATTTAGCATTTGCTTCTCCTTGATCTCTACACCAAGAGATGACCTCACCACGTTTTGTACCAATACACCACCATCCTCAAAGTCCAAGAGACGAACACCCAAGGTAGCCAAATCATGAATATCCTTCACCAATTCCCACTTTTGCTTATCCACATAAGCTAGACTCCACATGGACAACTTGCTAAGAGCATCAGTAATCATGTTAACTTAACTTGGGTAGTAGTGAAGACTCATATCATAGTCTTTAAAAAGCTCGAACAATCTACTTTACCAGAGGTTAAGCTCTTTCTAAGTGAACACATACTATAGACTCCTATGATCTAATAAGATATCCACGTGCACTTTATATAAATAGTGCTACAAGATTTTTAACACAATCACCACAGCTATTAGCTTAAAATCATGAGAAAGATAATTTCTCTCAGTACCTTCAACTACCTACAATTATAGGATATTACCTTACCATGTTGCATCATAACACAACTAAGTCCCACACAAAATACATCACTGTAAACCAAAAACCTATCAGTGCCTTCAGGTAAGGTCAAAACGAAAGTCGAAGTTAGCTTATCCTTCAACTTCTTAAAACTACCCTCACAAACATTGGACCAAGAAAACTTTACCTTATTCTGAGTTACCTCTGTCAATGGGGCAGCTATGGCCGAGAAAATCTTCACAAACCTCCTATAATAACCAGCTAAACCCAAGAAACTCTGAATGTTAGTTAGAGTCATAGGTCTAGGACACTTCTTAACCACCGCAACCTTTTATGGATCCACCATGATCCCTGCACTAGAAATTATATGGCATAGAAAAGTCATAACATTCAACCAAAATTCACATTTAGAGAATTTTTCATACAACTAGTATCCTTTCAAATTCTGCAACACTACACGGAGGTGATTGACATGATCTACCTCATTCTTAGAGTGCACCAAAATGTTTCAATGAACACAATGACAAATAGAGGTAGAAACTAATCGAAGGCCCTATTCATCAAATCCATGAATGCCGCATGAGCATTGGTCAAACCGAATGACATTACAAAGAACCAAAGTGCCTATACCGAGTAAGGAAAGTTGTCTTAAGGATATCCACCCCCTAATCTTAAGTTGATGATACCTCGATCAAAGATAAATCTTAGAAAAGAATTTGGCACCCTACAACTGATCAAACAAGTCATCTATCCTTGGAAGAGGATACTTGTTCTTAACTATCACCTTATTCAACTGCCAGTACACATCCAAAGGAAATCATCCTTCTTTTACAAGAATAATACTGGTGCGCCTTACAGGGACACACTAGGATGGATGAAACCCTTATCAAATAGATCCTTAAGCTACTTCTTTAGTTCCTTCAACTCAACCGGGGCCATTCTATAGGGGGAATAAAAATTGGATGAGCGTCCGGGATGAGATCAATCCCAAACTCAATCTCCCTATCTGGAGGAACTCCAGGAAGGACATCAGGAAAGAAATCATATAACTCATTCACCATCGGAACCAAATACAAAGAAGGACCCATTGAGTTAGAATCTTTAACCCAGACCAGATAATAGAGACACCCCTTGGAGATTAATCCTTGAGCTCTAATATATGACATAAACTTCCCCTTAGAAGCTAGGGAACCACCCTTCCACTCAATAACAAGCTCATTAGGAAATTAAAAGACTACCCTAAGGGTCCGACAATCTAGGGATGCATAGAAAGAGTGCAACCAATCCATCCCTAAAATAACATCAAAATCAACCATATCTAATTCAAACAAATTAACCAAACTATCGTTACTACCATTAGATACCACACACCCTTTATATACTTTTTTAGTAATCACAGAGTTACCTATCGGGGTAGAAATAGAAAAAGGGTTTGAAACATACTCCAGACCAAAACCAAAATGCACAGCTAAGAAAAAGGCCATGAAAGAGAGATTTAACACCAAATCAAGTAAACAATATACACCGTGAGAAAAGAGTTGCAACATACCAGTCACAACGTCAGGCGATGTCTCAGACTCCTATCGGGTAGTAAGAGCATAAAGACGATTTTGACCAATGCTAGAAGTAGATAGTGCACCCTTTGGTCCTGGATCTAAAGATAAAGCAATCAGAACCTTATTTACTCCCGAAGCGACCTTACCTATCAAATAATTTCTAAGCATATGGCTTGACTTATCATATTTAAAGCACCTATCCCTCATCTCATCACAGAAATCGTAATGCAACCGACCATAGAACCTAAAAATAAGACATGATGAAGTTGACTGAGCCCTACTAGCCTAAGATTAGGCACCTTGTGCTCTAAAATTATTGCCACCCTACTGACGCCTGTCTCTCAGCAGCTTCGAGTAAGGAGCACTATCTAGGGAGAAAGAAACTAAAACTTACCCACTTCTTCTTTAGCCACTTAGAACCATCTCTACCAATTTTTTGTTACCTACCACCTTGCTCAGTAAACCTAAACTTTTTTCCCTATCTCAACTTTCTTTCTCTTTTCCTCCTCCACCTGTTGCATATGAACAACCAGCCTAGAGATATACATGTCCTTAATCAGCAATACAGTCTTACTTTTAAGGATCAACTCATGAGATAGACCTAAAGCAAACTGCCTTATTCAGACACTCATATTAAATACCATCTCTCGATCATACCAGGATAACTCATGAAACTTTAAGGAATAATCCTTGACCGATATCTTCCACTATTTTAGATTAACAAATTCCTCTACTTTTGGCTCCCAACACTCCTAAGGAAAAAATCAGTCAGAAAATACATTAGAGAAAGTCTCCCATAAAGATGATTCATCAACATCACCCCTTGCCCTATCCTATTCCTCATACCATTGGTATGCCATAACCTTTAGCTGGTAAGCAGCAAAATCCACCCCTTCCACATTTAAGGCATATAAAACCCTGAATATTTTTCCATCTTGTCCAAAAAACCCTGAGGATCCTCATCTACTATAACACCAGCAAAAGTTGGAGGGCTCATCCTTATAAACTGGCCAACCCTTGTTTCCTCAGAAGATAAAATAACAGATATACCACGCTCAGCTAGCGAATCTACAAACTGAGCAATCATACAAATTGAATGATGAAACTCTACATTAGCCATGTTGTCCTAAAGAAGACTAGAGAGAACTGGTGGAACTTTAGGAAAATTAAGGATAGTATCCCTAGATCGAGTATGGATCCCATAGGTAAAGCATGTCCCATTAACATCATCCCCAATTAGGATAGAAAAGTTTCCATACATATCAGATCATTGAGGCATGATCTAAAAAGTAAATAAATAGTGATTAGAGAAGATTCTAGGACGTAAACTCCAAGATTTAAAATAGAACATAAGAAAGATAAATATTCCTAAATACCTTGTAGCCTCTTTTTATGAGTGTGGTGTGCTACACCCTTAAAAGAGACTCTACTCGACACGGCTTTGTGGAATCCCAATTACCATGGATCTAAATCTCAAATATCAACTTGACACGACCCAAATTGGGGCCTTATTGATATTGGCATACAAAGTCCAACCAAAACTGTAGACCAACCCAAATACCTAGCCCAACATCCAAAGACATACCCTGAGTCAGATGAATTCTTAACATATAAATAGATAGTGTATTTGTAGATATACTAACTTTGGGTTAAGTCTACTTCCTAAACCTACCCAACCAAGTAAACTCATCCAATAACCAACTAAACTAAGATAATACCCCAATGCTGCTTATATATATAATCAAAAACCAAATGGAATAATAAATCAAATATAGTCCACCAATGTCATCCTCAATATGAATGTCAATTCCAAGGCCGACACCATTACCGACACTGCTCGTACCAATCCATAGTAGTCCCATAAATCCTCTAACCAAAAGTAAAATAATATCTAATCGGGATATGACCCTGACCATAGCCAAAACCAAGTTTATAAAATAACCAACCATGTAAGGGCATCCATGACATAAAATGGAGCCTTCTGGAATATGGAAGCTCACCACTTCAATCCAACATAAGCTAATCTCAAATTTAATCACTAAGTAGAAGGAGTAGAATGGATAGTTTCTGCATTGTATGGGGATACAGCATTCAAAAATAAGTTAACGAGTGAGATCTAGCATACACTCAGGATAAGGATAATGCCAATCTTTAAAACTAAGAAATCAACCATATGGATCCACAACCATATATATATCTATCCATGTTGAGAGAGGGAACCAAGTTTAGCATGCCTTAAAAACATTAACCTGGGTATGTGTAGCTTAACTGTCTTAGAACAACCCACGGCTTATATAGGTCCAGTGTTACCCCCTGAACGGGCCCCGATGCGTATAGCCACATAAACCATAGATATCATAGTATAAAGGGAATCATGTGTACCTTTTACTCTCCATGATATATATATATATATACAAGTGTAACTTAGGGGATTCTCGTGTACCCCATAAGTATTATATATATATATGGTCGCTATGACCAATCCTCATGTCAGCAAACATGAGTTTTTAGTATCAGTCCATTGGACTCACACCTTTATGGTTAGCTATCATACCCCTCCATTATTTATCAATTAAAACCATTAGCATGGAACCAAAATACCAATTTCATTTATTATTAACCAAGGCTATAGGCATGATTGATATTTTGGATAAGTTTTTTTTGCATTTTTATGATTACTTATATGGTTTGGTTTTATTCTAGAAGCCTTACCTTGTACATTTTTGTCCTTTTCTTTTTCCTTCTTGTATCAGTTTGGATGATAGGCTTACTTGTCAAGGTACATCACGAAAAGTGCCATCATGACCCTCATTATTAGGTTATGATAAATTGGTATTAGAGCAACCAGGTTTCATTGGTCTCAATGGTGTAAGAATGAGATGTCTAATAGAGTCTCGTGGATTGGTACATAGATGTATGCATTTATCTTTGAGAAGCTATGAGATTTCTTTAGGATACTTTCCTTATTTTATTCCTTATCATGCGAAGTTATTTCATACCCTATGTTATAAGTTATGTTTTACTCTTTTTGAATAGATTGTGTCTACTAGGTCCAGTGTGATAAGAGATGCAGAGCCTTCACCTAGAGGGAGAGCCTCGAGTCGTGGATGGACTCGAGAGAGTGGACACCCCCATGGATTATCCCCACCTAGGAGGAGTACTAGGGGTCTCTTTTTTTAGCCTTCTGTTCATTAGGTTAGAGGTGTAGGTTTAGCTTCAGTGCCTTAGAGTTCTTCTACCTTAGTCTTGGAGGGATTGCTGATTCATTTGTTGACCCATTTGGTGGGTACTCCTTTGAGTTCATTTGGTGTTTCCCCAGCTCCGAGTATGTTACCTCCACCTGTGCTAGAGTCTAGTGATGGTATTTCTCCATTTGCACCTGCTTTAATTTTGGGTACTCCTCAGACCCTGAGTACTATTCTTCTATCAGCGTCGATACTAGAGTATTTTTTTGGTACAGAGAGTGCAGCTCTCATCTATGTTACCCCGGTAGGTAGAATCTCAGCCAGCTGGACTTATTTTGCCTCCTACTCTTCAGCAAGCCACGACTCGGATGATAGTGTTTGGGGCAATATTTTAGAGTATATGGGGTTAGCTGGGTATGCATGGATCTACCTCTTGAGTATCTTGAGAAAGCGCTAAGAAGGTGTGCCATTAAGATAAGTTTAGAGGTTGCTTTATGTGTGATGAGTTGGTCCATCTAGCCAAGGACTGTCCCTCTTCCCCTCTCCCCGTGTATTTAGAACTAATTTTATTTCATCTATAAGGGGTAAGGGTGCTACCAAAAGTATGAGAGGCAGAGGTAGTAGAGCTCGTGGGGGTGGCTGCAGGGCCACTAAGGCAGTTGATGGTCATGGTGCTACCTACCCATCTGGTGTTCATGGCTAGTGTTATGCTATACCAGCTAGACCCAAAGTAGAGGCTTCTAATGTTATGATTATAGGTATCGTCCCCATTCATTTTGGACCTATATTTGTATTATTTGATCCCAAATCTACTTTTTCCTATGTGTCTGTGTATTTTGCTTCGGTTTTGATGCTATTAGTGAGATTTTTACAATGCTTATTTGTGTATCTACCTTGGTAAGTGATTCTTTATTGGTGGATCGGGTGCACCGATCTTGTGTTGTGACTTTTGTCAGGTGTGAGACTTTAGTAGACTTGCTTATATTAGACATGGTCGATTTTGATGTTATTTTGGGCATGGATTGGTTGGATCCTTATCATGTTGTCTTAGATTATTTTTCTAAGACTATAACTTTAGCTTCATCGAGTGTGACAAGGATAGCTTGGAAGGATGCACTTCATTTGGGTCCTAAGAGGATTATATCTTTTGTTCAGTCTTATAAATTAGTTAAGAAGGGATGTTTATCTTACTTGGCTCATATTTATGACACTAGTGTTGTATCGCCTTCTTTATTAGATTTTTTTCTGTGCTGTTTGTGAGTTTATAGATGTGTTTCCTATGGACTTGCCTGGTATACCTCCAGATCAAGATATTGATTTCGCTATTGATGTTGAGTCGAGCACCAAGCCCATTTCTATTCTTCCTTATAAGATGGACCCAATAGAGTTGAAGGAACTGGAAGATCAATTACAGGAGTTGTTGGATAAGGGATTTATCAAACCTAGTATTTCACCTTGGGGTGTTCCTGTCTTTTTTATGAAGAAAAATAATGGGTTTATGCAGGTGTGTATTGATTATGGATAGTTGAATCAGGTGGTAGTTAAGAATAAGTATTTTCTTCCTCGCATTAAGGATTTGTTTGATCAACTTTAGGGTGTTGCTGTGTTTTTGATGATTGATTTGAGGTTTGATTATCACTAATTGAGGATTAGAGCTTTAGATATTCCAAAGATAGCTTTTCAGACTCGATATGTTCATTATAAGTTCTTAATCATGTCCTTCGGGTTGATCAATGCCCCTACCGCATCATAGAGATGATGAACAGGGTGTTTTGACCATATCTTGACACTCTTTTTATTATATTTATAGATGATATCTTGGTTTATTCGAAGAGTGAGGTTGAGCATAAGGATTATTTGTAAATTGTGCTTTTGAGATTGAGGGATGAGAAGTTGTATGCTAACTTCTCTTAGTACGAGTTTTGGTTGGAGTTTGTTTCTTCGTTGGGTCATGTAGTGACTAAGGAGGGTGTTATGGTTGATCTAGCTACGATTATCGTGGTTCGTTTTGGGTCTAGACCTACTTTGTCCACTGAGATTTAGAGTTTTGTTGGCTTGACAGGTTATTATCGATGTTTTATTGAGGGTTTTTCATCCATTTCATCTCCATTGACCAAGTTAACCTAGAAAGAGATTTCTTTTTAGTGATCTAATTCTTGTGAGGTGAGCTTTCTAAAGCTCAAGGATTTGTTGACTTCAGCTCCTATCTTGACTTGTCCTAGAGAGGGTACAGGTTTTACCATCTTTTGTGATAGTTCAGATGTTGGGTTAAGTGATATATTAATGCAAAAGGGCACGGTGATTACATATTCCCCTTGTTAGTTGAAGCCTCATAAGAATCATCCTACTAATGATTTGGAGTTGTGAGTAGTCATGTTTTTCTTGAAGTTTTGGAGACACTACTTGTATGGAGTCCATTATGAGATCATCTCAGATTATCATATCCTTCAGTACTTCTTTACCTAGTGAGATCTTAATATGAGGCAGCATCATTGGCTTGAGTTGCTTAAGGATTATGACTTGACTATTCTCTACCATCCGAGCAAGGCTAATATGGCTGCGGATGCCTTGAACAAAAAGTCAACTAGCATGGGTGGCTTTGGCGCATCTTTTGACCAAGGAGAGGCTTTTAGCCTTAGAGGTTTAGTCTTTTGCTAACTAAATGGTTAGGCTTGATATTTCAACACCTAGGCATGTTTTGGCATTTGTGAAGGCTAGATCTTCTTTGATAGAGCATATTTGAGCTCATTAGTTTGATGATGTTGGATTGAGGTTGATTTGAGATAAGGTGTTAAGTGGGGAGGCTAAGGAAGCCTCATTTGATTCAGATAGAGTTTTAAGGATTGGGGGACGAGTTTGTGCACTAAGAGTGGGTGATTGGATTAGGTTGATCTTGGAAGAGGCTCATTGTTCCAGATATTCTATCCATCTAGGTGTGACAAAGATGCATCGTGATTTAAGGCAGCATTACTGGTGGGCTAGTATGAGGCAAGATGTAGCAGATTTTTGGGCTCATTGCCTATGTTGTTAGTAGGTGAAGGCCGAGCATATGAGACCTAGTGGGTTGCTCCAGAGGTTACCTTTTCTCGAGTAAAAGTGGGAACAAATTGTTATAGACTTTGTGACTAGGTTGCCTCGTACTTCTTGTTGTTCTGATAGTGTTTGGGTCATCATGGATTGATTGACCAAGTCAGCTCATTTTATTCCAGTTCAGGTCTCATTCAGTGCTGAGAGATTGGCCCATATCTATATTCATAAGATTGTGTATTTGCATAATGTACTGGTGTCCATTATTTTAGATTAAGGTCCTATGTTCACAACTCACTTTTGAAAAAAAATTTAGGATGAGTTGGGTACTTGGGTGGATCTCAATACAACATTTCATTCCCTGACTAATGTCTATTCATAGAGGACTATCCAGGTTTTGGAGGATATGCTTCGCGGAACCATGATGGATTTTGATTGTCAGTGAGAGAAGCATTTGGCTTTAGCAGAGTTTGCATATAATAATAGCTACCATTCTAGTATTGATATGGCTCCTTCTGAGGCATTGTATGGTAGGTATTGTCGCTCCCCAGTAAGTTGGCTTGATGTTTCAGAGGTGAGACCTCAAGGTACAAACTTGCTTCATGAGTCTTTGGATAGAGTCCAAGTCATTCAGGATAGACTTAGAGCGGCTCAGAGTAGGCAGAGGTGCTATGCGGATCATAGACTTTGTGCCTTGAGATTTGGTATTAGTGATCGTGTTTTCCTTTGAGTTTCACCCATTAAGGTGTGATGAGGTTTGGGAAGAGAGGCAACTTAGCCCCAGGTATATTGGTCCATTTGAGATTCTTTGGACTATTGGTGATGTGGCTTATGAGTTGGCTTTTCCCCCTTATTTATCAGTTGTTCATCTAGTTTTTCATGTTTTTATGCTTCGTCTCTATATTCTTGATGAGTTATATCATTCGTTAGGAGTCGGTTCTATTAGATGAGTTGTTGTCCTTTATTGAGGAGCCGGTCTCCATTTTGGCTTGGGATGTTAGGCGGTTACACTCTAGAGTTATTCCTGTGGTTAAGATTGAGTGATGACATCGACCTATAGATGAGGCTACTTGGGAGGTCGAGTCTGATATACATAGTTCTTATCCTCAGCTCTTCATTGATTCAGGTATTTCTTTGCCTTAATTTGCAACAATCTAAAAATTTAATGAACTATGTGAACTTTGTAATTTTGTGTGATTTGACTATTTACCCCTCCCCGTAGTTGCATTATGGTATTTCTGGGGTGTGGGGGTGATTGGAATGATTTTCGATGCATTTTGGTACCATTTATGTAATATTGAGGTTTTTAATGGCTTTGAAAGCCTTATTTTAGACTTAGTGGATATCTTTGATCCGTGCAATGGATGGATGAACAGACTGAGCCAACAACTCCAAAATATCGATTTTAGGCCAATTAAACCTTTGGTTCGGGTTTCGGTGAACTCGAGCTCACTTTGACCTATTGATCGAAAAGTTGGAAAATAGGACATATGGGTGTGGCATTCACATTTGATCGAAATTACATCGGATGAAAAATATGACTTTGCCAGCAGATCTGGAATATTGATATTAGGATGGTAACATATTTGGTGTAATTTTATGGCTTTTAAATCTCATTTCGATCCTCGGTTTGAAAAATTGCGATTTTAGGTTTCGGGAATCAACTTTATGAAACAACATTTTTTTTTTGAAAATTCAACTTCGCCAACGCGTCTGGAACTTTGAATTTAGTATGATTGCATAGTTCTTTTGCACATATCGGACTCCAACCAAATTCCGGGCACCCCGTCGAAGTCCGGATTGGACTTTAAAAAAAATAGTTTTTGTGCAGATTTTCTGCAATATATATAGCAGTTTTGGGCGCATTTTTGCTCATTTTTTATCTTGTCTCTTGGGAGTTAAATGCTAAAATAGTGTGAGAGCTTGAAAGAAAAGTTTGTGGGAGCTTGGTAAGCTAGATTAACATCTATTTCTTGGTTTTATTACGGATTTAAGGTAAGAATTCACCCTTTTCTTAGTAATTTATTGATTAATTTCTCAAAACCCCAAAAATTTTAGGGCTTGAGTTTTTTTTAAACTCCAATTTCACTCCTTTTCACTTGAATAGTGTTTTTATCTTATAATTATAAGTTTTTCATCAATTTAACCTTCAAAACAACTCCGATTCTTGATTTTAACCCGAATCTCAAAGATTTTACCCGGTAAAGCTTAAAATTAGTTTTTCTTCAATTTGAATCTTGTTTTTTACCTGATTTAACTTGGGTTTTAGCTGTAGATTCCTAAAAATATGGAGAACATATTTTTGAAGTAAAGTTTTGATTTTTCCCTTCTTTTTAGAAAACTCATTTTGGGGGTTCGTTTTAACCCGATTAAAAAATAGTCAATATTGGTGTCATTGGTTTTGTTTTAACGCATAGATTCCATATTTGATATTTTTAGTGGAGTTCAGGATTATTCGTGGAAAGTAAGGTCATGAGTTCAAAGTGTAGTGGACCGGTTTTGGCTTTTGAGGTAGGTTATGGCTTAACTCTTTCAGACTGGGCTAGGTAGAAAATGATGATACAAAATGCATGTTAAGGGTGGGAACTAATAATGAAAAATGGTTCTCTATGTGCTGTGCATGTATAGGGCCTATATGTGATGTAATTGTCAAAATTGAGATATTATGTGATATGTGTGATCGTGTGGGGTCCTATGTGATATTGATAGCCTTGAATACATGTGAATAATTGTATTGTTTAAGATGTCGAATGTGGTACAATTGGCGTATTGTGATTATATTCATACTTTATTAGTATTGGAGACATGTGGAAATTCATGAATAAAATAGAGATAATAAGTGAATATTGGCCCACGTGGTTGTAGAGATATATCATGTGGTTGGTTGTGGAAATATATCATATGGTTAGTTGTGGAAATACTCATTGTGATTGGTTGTGAAAATTACATCTTCATATCATACTCATTCATGAAACATTGGTACTACCGTGGCAACATCTGAGAATTACTGGCAACACCTGATAACACCTTTTTGAGGGATGTGTCTGAAAGAAGATATGATATATATGTGGATTGTATATGGGTTGACGGACCCTCCATGGGTCCTGCGTTAGGAGGATTGCCTCCGTAGGTATATACGGATATTGTGCGACGATTCCGGAGGTTGTGCGATGACTTCGTGCATCATCATCATCATCATTATCATCATCATATACACCGCACTTATTTTATTGTGTTGTATTTCCATATTGACCTACCTTTTATGTAATTGTCTTATCATTTTTTACTTATATTTTATGACCTTGTATATGCATGTTTCTCCTTGTTCTACTTATATATGATATAATGCATACTTGTGTTCAATCTGGTTGTGATATTGTAATATATGTGATATATTAGAACTGTTAGTGCAAACGGTGTGGGCTGCCGTTATGGGACATTTTTGGATTGCGGTGATATTCCCTTAGTGTATATTTTGTATGCTTTATTTAGTACTTTGTTTGGTCGGTCTATGATACCTACTGAGTACAAGTGGACCATACTCATGCCTACTGCACCCTTTTGGTGCAGGTCCTAGCTCGAGTGCGCCTCAACTTGCTAGACTCGGGTGATTGTTAGAGCTTCCAAGGTAGTGGTTGGACATTCATGCGTCTGGAATTCACCTCTGTCTTTCTATAGTAGTTATGTCTTTATTAGTATTCGAAGACAAATATTGTTCCTTTGTGGTTATTTTCCTGATATATTTGACTCCTAGATTGTATTAATAGTTCTTACACTATTGACACCTGGTTTTGGGCATGATTTGTATTTTGGATAAGTTCTTCCCGCGTTGTTATGATTACTTATATGGTTCAGCTTCGTTCTTGAAGCCTTACCTTGAGCATTTCTATCCTTTCATTTTTCCTTCTTGTATCAGTTTGGGTAATAATCTTACATGTCTAGGTGTGTCGCGACAAGTGCCATCATGACCCTCATTTTGGGGTCATGACACAGATTTACGAATTAGGGAAAATGCTATGTTGTTTTGAACCGATACCCATGCATGTATTGTATTATCTTCACTTTAGTAGATATCTTAGCGGTTGCAAATATAGGATCCCGCCTAGATTATTTCTACTTACTCTGAAAGAGGAGTAGTGACTAGAAACATATAATTACAATAGTAATTTGAAGTTTAATAATCGATCCATACTACTAGGGTTTATCTAAGTATGATGGTTAGTTGTCATCTAATGACTGGAGACTCAAAAAGGTAATAGTTAACTAGGATCTAGGATAAAGGTTAATAAGGCGACATCCCGAGTCTCAAAAGATAAAGGGTGAAATTTGTCAGCTAGTCCAAAAGATGGTAGTACATAACTTATCAAATTCTGCATGCACGGTATCAAGTTGGTTCTATAAATCATGATAAGCCTATAGAGGAAGAACACAATCCTAGTGTTACCAACAACTGATTACAATCGAGGTTGATATTAGAGACTTGTTTGATATTGCTAGTCAAATCCCCCCATTTATTTTTCCAATTTTTCCCGTTGATTATAGCATCTGAGAGCCACAATTCTATGAATTCCCTTGGAATTGGACCCCAACTTTAGTTGGGGTACTGTATTTGACTGTAACCCTATAATCTTCAGATTTAGGGTGTAACTTAGGCATTATCACCAACCAGTTCTCTAATCTTATTTACCAGGGAAGTACCAAGGTTTCTCCTTTAAAACTTGAAATAGACCCGTTTGAATTTAATCACAACATTATCAACATTATTCAATCTTCTCATATTTGATTCCATTATTAAGGAGACATGTCTCCACCCAGGACATTTAGCAAGAGGCACTCCTCAATTTTTCACTCATTTTCTCTAAGTAACCATTATGATCAACTTGTGGTTATTTCTCCCTCTTGTTTCTCGCTGTATCATTACTAATTTGTCAGCTTTAGGAACCCATCTGAGTCTATGTTCTCAAAGAAGTGACAGAGAGTAATTAGTTTTTTCCTTGTCCAGTTTGGTAGTCTCTGCTTTCTCCTTTTGAGTATTGTAGAGCTTCTCCTATCCTTCACAGCTGTATTCTTGGAAGGGTACTTTTCTCTGGAGTGGCTATCTTTTCATATTGAGTAATGAGACAACATTCTTGGTCTTTGCAAGTTTGACTGAGGAACTAGATCCATCTTTTTAGTTGTTAGGATTAGTCATGGTTTCTGAAAATACTATCTATTTGAAAGATTTCTAAGTTTAGTCCTTACCTTAGTCAGTTCCTACTCAAGAATAGAATTTCTATTAATAGAGGTAATCAGATCAGCCTTGAGATTTGTCAGCTCTTCTTCCAACTGGAACTGAATTCTGCTTCCTTCACCCTTACCCTTGAGATCCTACTTTGAGACCTCATATACTATCTTATTCAGTTGATTATTTTCATCAGTAAGGGTCTTATAAGTAACTTGTTGCTCAGCCACTTTCACACTCAATTCCACTATCTCTTCCTCATAAGTAGCCAATTTTTCTGTTAATCTTTCCTTCTTATTTGTAAGCTCAACCACTTGATCACTCATTTCAACTACTTCTTCCTCATATTTTTCCACAGCCTTATTTAGGTTTTCTTTGTCTTTATTCAGATCAATTAGAGAATCAATCAACATAGATACAAAAGATCTCTGCTTACTCAGAGAATAATCCTTTAAGCTGTTTTTTATGTCATGGAGAGTGATAGGATTATCACCCTCAGTATCATTGTTATCTATTAGTGCAAAAATGAATCAAATACTTCGGCTTCATCTTTAATTACCATCATAAAAGCATTATTTACATGTTCTGGATCATCTGAGTCACTAGAGGAGTCACCCCAGCATACTACCAGTACTTAACTCACAATTTTGTCTGCTTTATTTTTCTTGTTAAACCTTTCCTGAACCTGACCCTTCCCTTTTTCTTTATTAGTAGCTTGCCTAGCATATTCCTTGTATTCCATCTGTTGCATAAGGAAATCCTTGATATAGTGGCCAATCTTGCCACATTTGTGACAAGTGTCATCTCCTTTTCCTTCTTTAGAGTTCCTTCTAGAATCTCGTCCCTTTAATAGAGCCCCTGACTTTCATAGGACTTTGAGAAACCTCTTGGATATGTAGGTTGTCCCCTCTTCTTCAGTGCTGGTAGTTTCTTTTGTATCCTTGAGAACTAAATTCTTCTCATTCTTGGACCCAACCTTTAGCTTCCCAAAATTTTTTTAGCATCTCATAGGTTTTGAGATTACCTATGAGCTCATTCATGGCCATCTTGTTTAAATACTTGGATTCGATAATGATATCTACTTTTCTTTCCCACTTCTTAGGCAATATGCTTAAAAATTTTCTAACCTACTTTTGAGTTAGAATCACTTCTCCAAGATAGTACAACTTGTTGGTTATTACAGTGAACCTTATGTGCAACTCCTGAATAGATTCGTCTTCCTGCATGGTGAATGTCTCATACTGATTAATCAATGTATCCACCTTAGACTGTTTAACCTGAGTAGTTCCTTCATGGGTTGTCTGCATAGAGTCCTAAATTTCCTTGGCAGTTTGACAGGCAGAGATCCTATTGTACTCATCAGGACCAATACCACATACAAGAATCTTCTTGGCATTGTAATTTTTTTCTATCATCTTTCTATCAGTATCACCAAACTTCTTCTTGGTTATTGGAACATGTATAGTCACATCAACAACTTTAACTGATCTAGAGGAAATGAAAGGACCATCCTCTATGATATCCCAAAGTTCATAATCTTCAACCATGATGAAGTTATACAGAAACACCCCAAGTGTTGACCTTGAAAATTTTCTGAAATTTTATCATCACTGTCCTGACTATGACTCCCCTTACAAGTCATATGGAGTCTTAACGAGTTGTAGGGACCCAAATCATAACCAAATTAGTAAGTGTATGGTTGAGTTCTTCTATAAGTACGAGTGGCTCACTATGAGCCATAAGGACTCGTTACGAGTCGTTGGATGTAAATCATAAGATGTCCAATGTATACTCCTATATGGGTTATGTATTGGCTATGACTGGACCCTACGAGTCGTAGGGTCCCATTATGAGTTGTATCAGTTGAGTCATAGGGTCAATAGTGTGGTATGCCCTGGAAACTGTCTTGGCTATGACTCATGGTAATGATTCATAATGAAATCTTATGAGTCATATAGTGACCCATAATCACTAGCGACAAAAACCTCAGCTTTTAATTTAAGGGCATTTTGGACAATTCCCTTCTTACCCAATTAAAACTCCACGTTCGTAATAACTTTAGGGGAGTTATTCCTCATTCATAATGTAATCAAACACTTCCAAAACTCTCTCAAGTCTCTCAAGTAGCCATACTTAGGGTTTCCAAGAATCATCCAAGGGCTCAAGGGTTGAATTCTCTCCGTGAAACTTAGTATTTCAGACATGTTACTCTTTCCTCATTATTAATTTATTAAAAGCACACGTTTTAAAGTGTTATTCACATGGTATTTATATTTGTTTTGAAAAAAGAGTTGAGGATTTTGAATGTTTGTTGATTGAATAATGTTTTTCATGATTTATCAATGATTATTTATGCTTTAATTATGGTTTTGAACTTATGGGTTCATGGTTATAGTGAACAAAATAAGGGATTGTGATTTTCCCCAACTTATGACTTTCGAAGTGGTTATGACCTCAACCCCGAATTGCGAAATTGGTTTTGAATATGCAAAGTATGCACATTGGACAACTCTTGAACTATTGCATTATGTGAAAAGTTAATAAAGCATAATGATTTTGAATTGAACCTTATGGGGTTGTGTAATTCCCCAAGCTAATACATAATAAAACCAAGGGTGTTGTGAATTCCGCCAAATGATGATAATTGGTGTGGCATGGTGATGTTACCTTGCAAGTGTAATTGGTATGACAATACCAACAATGTATGCCTAAATGTGTATCATCATTCATTGAATAGGAATGTGTGTTAAACATTTTAATTGGGCTTTAGTAAGGGTTGTGTAGCAAAGTCGTGAAGGTTGAGGTCCTAAGGGACCAATACTGGAAATCACGTTTGTCGGAGTGAGGTCAAAATAGCTTGGGGTTCGAGTCCTCTTGCTTATGACCAGCAGGTTTGAGTCCCCCGTATTATATGACCGGGAGTTTTAAGTCCACCGTCTTATATAATTGAGAGGTTCAAGTCCCCCATATCACATTACATGATCGGGTGCTTAAGTCACCTTAGTATATCATTGGGAGATTCGAGTCTTCTGTGCATATATGTAAAATTATTCTCCAGTTCGTGTGGCTACACGTGCTACGACCCATATAGCCTGTGGGCATTATTATGATGACTAAGCTATACAAATCCAGGATAAAGTTTTAAAGTGCATGCTAAGTCTTGTTCCCTACCCCGATATGTGATATATATATATATATATATATATATATATTTGCATATGATTATGTGTATTAGATTTTGAACTGGTTTCAAAGTGTTATCTATGGCATTATTTTTATCTCTTATCCCTGAGTACATTCTACTGTTCACACTACTAACCATCTTCGGACGTTGTATCCTTATGCGATGCAGTGCTCAAAGGAAAGTCTATTTTTCTTACATAGAGTTAGGTGGATCATCTCGGTTCATCGGTTCATTATTCTCCAAAAGACTTAGATATTTCATCAGTTTCTTGGAGTTACATTATTATTTTCATTGTCATCTATCAGAGTCGGGGATATGTCTCGACCACGTTTGGTTTTTATTCTTTGTTATAATGCTTTGTTGGATTACTGTGGACTTGGATGTTGGTTGTTAGTATTGGTTGATGGTCTGGACATATTATCCATGTCTTTGAATTTTATCTTTATCATCCTTGTTATATGTTCGGAACTCATCCGATAATGGGGATATTATGGTTGTGTGGTTAGGTCTAGAGGGTGGTCTTCGGTCCACAGTGGACTTGAGATACCCGTCACGACCAGGTCCTAGTTCAGGCCATGCCACGTGTATCCTTGTCTTCCATCACCCATAATATTTACCATTAAACCTTGGGGGAGTGGTAGACTGGCCTTCTTCTCAACTTGGAGGAGCTGCCATTTTTCGACTCAGAATCCTTCCAAGGTGTTAGCCTTTATAAGGAAGTCCTTCTCTGATACCAAATATAGAGTTACGGTGGGTTGCTCCTTGACTCAGGGAATAGTTCTATAACATCTCACACTCAATAACTTGTGAAGTACCTTCGAGGAAAAATTCATCCTTTCCTTTCTACCTTTACCCCAAGTGATTAAATCCCTTTTTATTCATCAGTATTCAAATGCTTGTTTTTCCTCTGGCAGACCTTATTTAAACATATAGAAGTTCTTTATTTTTCCATTGGTTACAATCTCTTTGTTTTCCTCACTTACTCACATTAAAAACACCATTAGTTAGAATCTCTCTACCTTCCTCAATTACACACAATAAAAAAACTGCAATTTCTCCAACAATTATACAAACTATTTCATCATCCAAAAATCCACTTTTCCTCTCAAATTCAATCATAAAAAAAATTCAATAGAATTGGCTCAAGAATTAATCCTAGTTTCTTCCTTTCAATGTAACTAACTTCTCTAACGTTTTGAGGTATGTAAGATTATTTCTTTTATGTTTTCTCTTGGCTTTATTTCTCCTTAAATTATGATTACTTTCAAAATAATGATGGTGGAAGGAGTTTTAAAAATCTTAGTCCATTAATCGAGTCCCCTGTCTCAAGTTACCTGAAAAGTTATTCATTTTTTTAAAAAATACCATCTTGGTCCATTAATTTTTTCTATGGATACTCGATATTATGTGAATTATGTTTATTCTACAAATTGTTACAAGAGTTACAAATCCATATCCAATTAACACCTATGGCTATCTCGAAACATAATCAAGCAAAGCTAAACCATACTACTAGCCTTCGAATCAATCATCCTAATCTTGAACAGCATAGCACATTGTAACTAGTTTTGCACCCTATAATTTGATCTCACACAGCACATATAGACTATTCACATACTCTGCATAAACTATTCTAAATATTTGGGCTTGTTGTGTTCTGCCTTCGGCATTTTGGACTGTCCATTTCACATGTTTGTTTCCAGGTAGTAGTTGTAGATATTTTGTTTATGTTTCCATAAAAGTAAACTATCATACACTGTTCTTGCAAAGTTACAACCATAAATAGATGGCATCTCGATTTTGGATGGCTATCACACATGCAATGCACTCCTAATTAACATATGTTCCCCATTTGGCTAGCCTATTGCCTTTCTTGAATTTTTAATTTTGTTTCTAAGAAGACATCATACTGGAAACTCCTATTATATTCATATGAACCATGATCCATGAATCTAAACCATATTCCCTCAATTCCCTTTTTAGTTCCATTAAGTGTTATGGAAGTTATGACTTGGAATATTGTAATAATGATGTTGCAAGACGTTGCTTTCAATGACTCACCAAAACAATACTAAGTGTTAGTTCATGATGTATGAAACCAAAGTTGCTGAATTCCAACATGATCCCACAAAAAGGCTAAAATATTAACATGAGCCTAATAAAGCTAGAACGTTGGTCACAAATCAGCGAAGATAACAATGCTATAATGACTTGAATTTCCCATGATCTCCATAATATCATAAAATCTCACTCTTATGAACCACGACATAAAATGACATGATCCATATGACTTTTAGCTCTACAAATTAATTCAGTAATGTCTTTATTACCTTAAGATATACTCTCCAAACTCATAGGCTATGCTAAAAACATGTACATTCTAAAGGCTCACTTCTGATAAAGTTACAAAAATCCTTCACTAATGAATTAATTTGACTTAATGAATTATAATTCTACCTCTTATGAGTCCTAATGATGATAATACTTGATTATGTGTCTATGGTGGCTTAATCTCAAATATGAACCCAAGTTGGTTAACTCTCAGGCATGAGCCCTAAAGTGGCTAAACCATAAATAGGAGCCTAATATGGCTAATCTATGAACATGAATGAGTAAGATAACATTATGACCATAAGGAAGTTGGTTAGCTGACCGTGAAGGCATAGGTCTAAATGACAAATGCCTAGAACTATGTTTTCCTACATAGGATAGAGATCATTTCGCAAGCTAATGACTCTTTTTTATGTGTCCCGAAAAGGGGCTAACCGTGGATACTTGCTAGCAAATTATGTCATGTCACATCCTATGCTCGGTAAGGTATTGGACAGCTTAGCTGATCGGGCCGAGATTAGACTCCATGTGCTCACATGGTAGTTTATGACGGTTCACTACTTTCTCCCACAAATAATCAAAGCAATTAAATCTACCTTATTTGGTCAATTATAAATTTAGTTTATATTCTTGTTCCTTTTCAGTTGTCGTTTTTTACATTTGAATTTTATTGTCATTTCTAATATCTTGATGTACTACCCTCCTGAAATGGTTTTGCATACCAATACATTCAACATATTGACCATTTTTAGCACTACATCATTTCATGATGTAGATTATGGCTCTCATGTCCCCGGTCAGACGCCTCATTAGGATCTCTGTCTTCTGCTATTGGTGAGCCTCTTTCCTATCAGGAGGTTGGATGGGATATGATGACTTCATTATATTTTCTTTTCTTTTAGTTTTGGTACTTATCAGAGGCTTCACAGACTGATTTAGTTGCCAGATAAATCTTGTAATTTTTAGTATTATTTGTCATAACTATTGTATGTTCAGATGTTAAGTGATATTAATGAATATTGATGAAAGACTTTATCCTTTAAGAAATCTTATTTTATTTTGTTTCCTCTCTATTCATTATGTTATCTGTATGCTCATGCGATTTGCCAAAACATTCGCTTATACAAGCAATAGTATCGGGTGTGTGCCACGTGTAGGGCCTCAGCTTAGAGCGTGATAAACTTGGTATCAGAGAACAGAGTTCAAGTGTCCTAGGGTGTCTATGAAGCCTTGTCTAGTAGAGTCCTTTTTATGAGTGTGTAGCATGCTACACTTATAATGAGCCTACTGGCCATTTAGGAGAACTTTTCCGTTCTTTCATATTCTAGACTGTGTAATAAAATGGTGCCAAAAATAAAACTTACTCAAATTCATGTGTTTCTCACATTTCACTATCTTCTCCTCATATTTAAGGTGGTAGGAGTTAGGAAACTCATATCCTTATCAACTGACCGTACAAGGGCTTTTTAGTAGCCCATTAGTCTATTAGAGTCTATAAATTCAAAAAAAAAAACTTATAATTTTGTTCTTATAAATCGTACTTTTGAGCTATAGTAAGATTGTTCTCCCAGGCCTTCTGCAAAAACTTATTCCATATGACACCCTTAATGGGAGGAAGAGTATGTCTAGACTTTTGGATTGGGTTGTTACCTGAGAGATATTGCTATTTGAGATGTTTTGTGGTATGCCATAAGTAGTAGTATAATATCAAGTTCGAAAATATGAAATCATTAGAGTAGAAGATGAAAAGTGAGGATAGAAATTGATTGGAGTATGTAGCAAGAGTTGTATTCATTAAGCGAGAAATGGGATGGAATGTCCTTTGGTGTTGGCTAGGGTGTATTAAGACTTGAAAAATTTTATGATAGTTAATAGAGGAACAATGGTTGGTTAAGAGGACTTGGAGTATACTTTGTTTAAGAAAGAAGTTTATTATTGCTTAAGTTTATGTTAGTAAAAAATGATAGTAATGTTGTGAAGGAGAATGTGTTTGTAGGCTATGAGATAAATGGTGTGATTTAGATTGGCTATGTTGACATGATACCTGAATAGACAAGTGGCTCTTGATTTTCTTAATAAGATATAGATCGAATTAGTATTATCAGGTAGTGTTTCCATCCATGTTTAGTAGACACTAAGCTTGAGCTTTAGACAACCACAATGATGAATGGATGGTGGTATAAGGGTGATAGCACTAGTTTTGGAAAATAGATCTAGTAGGCTTGATTTTTTTATGTTAAAGAGCTTAAGTTTGATAATTTGGGAATAGTATGAATCTGGAAAAAAATAATACATATGTGGAATAGAAGTGAAACAGTGAATTGTAGCTAAGTCCTTAGATAAAGAAGGGCCTTAAGTTATATGAAAATAAAGGTGTACCCGAGGTAGTATGTTATTATATAAGATTCTAAGTTATTAAGTGCTTTGTGATCCTAGTTAGTACCCTTGAGTTTCTAAGTGTGGAGAAGCCTAGTTATGTAGTATGGGTAGCTCTTGAGAGCTAAATTGGGAGTATTATAAATGGATGATGTTGAGCCTTTTCGTTCAATTTTAATTTCCATTGGAGTGGGTGGATAAGAATTTAGGGGCATGATGTTAGTAGATTAAAAAGGGAAGATCAGGTATAGAGGAAGTGATTATGCATACCAATGAGAGCATAAATTATAAAATGATGTCTACAAAGTTTAGAGAATGTTAAGATAAGTATCTTAGGATGAAGTCCTAGAAAGGGTTGCATACCTAAAGATATAGTATTCAGCGGAGTAAGGTGATGATAGCTTAGATTTAAGAATAGGTCTGCATACTTTGAATATTGACTTTGACCTAAGGGGGAGATGATAGGGTAAAGAAAAAAATGGGTCTTAAGATGCAGATAGTAAGGGTTTTCAGTAAAGAGAGATGACGAGTTTCACTACAATTCAATCTTATTCTAGAGTATTTCATGACTTCAGCCAAGATGACACTCTACCCATGAGTTATGCATTCATGTCATGCCTATGTCTAAGATCCAAATTTTTATGTGCAAAGTCATGTCCATGTTCTAACTCTAGAATAGGAAACAATAACTTCACACCACGATCCTAATATTACTCTAAGGTTTTAGAAGTCCAGGTTCTATGCTAAGTTGTTCCTGAGCCAAAAACACATGCTTACGATAGGTTCAGTTCTAAGAAACCAAACTTTATGATATGTTCTTAGTTTGTGTTATGTTATCCCCATGCCCAGAATGACTCTTTATTCACACCTTATGTGTTTTTGTACATGAAGTATTTGTTCCTATTAGACATAAGCAGTATCCCTTCTATTCCTGGTGCTCTTATTCTGGACCTTCAGTGGTATTCCTTATGTCATGGCAGTGGAATGATATCAATGCATGAGTAATGGTTGGATAGGAGCGAGTAGATGTTTCTTGTTATGATGATTACGGTGTACTGGTTCCATCTAAGATCATAAGTATGGATGAAGTACGAGATGACGATTAGACATTTGTAATAGTAAGATGAGGTCATATGGTTTGCCTCTCAGTAGGAGTTCTTAAAATTGTGGGTCAAAGGGTTCTAAGGAAGACGAGAAAGATTTTTCTTTTTATAGTGTTAACTTTAAAGATACCATGAAGTGGTTATGGTGATAGAATTGAATATCAAGTTGATACCTATATGGGTAAATGCATGATTAAATTTGTGAGTTCTTAATCAGAGCACGAGGATGGTAGTTTTTGCAATTAGAAAAAATAGTATTCTTAGAGATAACTATAGATGCAAGCGAGAGCTTCCTGAGTTTTAGAACAAACCTAAGATCAAGTCAACAATAAATATGAATATTCCTAAAGGGGAAATAGATTATAGGATTTTAAAATTTAGACTAGCATGAATTTTTTAGGTGTGGCATCCTGTACCTTTGAGTTAGGCTTGAATATGTTAAGAATGTGTAATTAGAATCAGACTTTAGTATATGTATATGTCCATGTGAGTTGGAAATAATGAAGTGTGGTATTCAGAGAAAAAAGGGGTAGCTTCGAAAGGTGTTGCTAAGATCTAAGGCTACCAATATTAGAGCTGAAAATGCTCTTATTCCTATGTGTAATGTACCACTGTTTCATGTCATATAACTTCTTATCGAAGGGGAATTATGTCCAAGTTTTCATTATGTCCTTCATGCTCTGTGAACCCAAATCAGATAACTAAAATACCCCTATGGCTCATGCCTATGATTTCAATGAATTCAAGTCTTAAGTTGTTATGTTCATATCCCTTGAAACCCATGTCCTATGTCATGTTTGCGTTAAGTCCCATTCCCTAGTTTCTATGCGTAGAGTTTTTTTTTCACATGTCTATAACCTTCATTCGAGAATGAATGATTCCAAGGGGGATATATTGCAACATCTCACACCTCAGTAACTTGTAAAGTACCTTCGAGGGAAATTTGCCCTTTCCTTTTTACCTTTATCCCAAGTGATTAAATCCCTTTTTATTCATCAGTATTCAAACACTTGTTTTTCCTCTGGCAGACCTTATTTCAGCAGATAGAAGTTCTTTATTTTTTCATCAATTACAATCTCTCTATTTTCCTCACTTACATTAAAAACTCCATCAGTTACAATCTCTCTACCTTCCTCAATTACAAACAATAAAAAAAACTGTAGTTTCTCCAAGATTTATACAAACTGTTTCATCATCCAGAAATTTAGCTTTCCTCTCAAATTCAATCATAAAAAAAATCCAAGAGAATTGGCTCAAGAATCAATCTCAGTTTCGTCCCTTCCGGTAACTAACTTCTCTAACATTTTGAGGTATGTAAGATTATTTCTTTTATGTTTCTCTTGGTTTTATTTCTCGTCAAATTATGATTACTTTCAAAATAATGATGGTGGAAGGAGTTTTAAAAATCTTAGTCCATTAATTGAGTCCCCTGTCTCAAGTTACCTAGAAAGTTATTCTTTTTTAAAAAAAAAACATCTTGGTCCATTAATCTTTTCTATGGATACTTGATATTATGTTAATTATATTTATTCTACAAATTGCTGTAAGTGTTACAAATCCATATCCAATTAACACTCCTGGCTATCTCGAAATAGAATCAAGCAAAGCTAAACCATACTACTAGCCTTTCAATCAATCCTCATAATCTAGCCTAGCATAGCACACTATAATTTGATCTCACACAGCACATATAGAAATTTTCTTTGGCTAATAAGGACTTCCCAGTCTCTTGCTATTCTTTCAAAGAACATATGATTTCTTTCGATCTATATGGCATTCACATGCTCTGCATAAACTGTTCTAAATATTTGGGCTTGTTGTGTTCTGCCTTTGGCATTTTGGACTGTCCATTTCATATGTTCATTTCCAGGTAGTAGTTATAGATATTTTGTTTATGGTTCCATGGAAGTAAACTGTTATGCACTGTTCTTGCAAAGTTACAACCATAAATAGATGTTATCTTGATTCTGGATGGCTATGACACATGCAACGCACTCCTAATTAACATATGTTCCCCATTTGGCTAGCCTATTGCCTTTCTTTTAACTAGATACTGTGAATGTTTAATTATGTTTCTAAGAAGACATCATACTAGAAACTCCTATAGTTTTCATATGAATCATGATCCATGAAGCTCAACTAGATTCCCTCAATTTCCTCTTTTGTTTCATTAAGTGTTATGGAAGTTATGACTTGGAATATTGTAATAATGATGTTGCAAGACATTTCTTTCAATGACTCACCAAAATAATACTGAGTGTTAGTTCATGATGTATGAAACCAAAGTTAATGAATTCCAATGTTATCCCACAAAAAGGCTAAAATATTAACATGAGCCTAGTAAAGCTAGCACGTTGGTCGCAAATCAGCGAAGATAACAATGTTATAATGACTTGAATTTTCATGATCTCCATAATATCATAAAATCTCTCTCTTATGAACCACGACACAAAATGACACGATCCGTATAACTTTTAGCTCTACGAATTAATTCATGAATGTCTTTATTACCTTAAGATATGATCTCCAAAATCATAAGCTATGCTAAAAACATGTACATTCCAAAGGCTCACTCCTGATAAAGTTACGAAATCCTTCACTGATGAATTAATTTGACAATGAATTATGATTCTACCTCCCATGAGTCCTAATCACGATAATACTTGATTATGAGTAAATGGTGGTTTAATCTCAAATATGAACCCAAGTTGGTTAATTCTCAGGCATGAGCCCTAAAGTGGCTAAACCATGAATATGAGCTTAATATGGCTAATCTGTGAACATGAATCAGTAAGATACCATTATGAGCATAAGGGAATTGTTAGCTGACCGTGAAGGCATAGGTCTAAATAAAAAATTCCTGAAACTATGTTTGCCGACATAAGATAGAGATCATTTCGCAAGTGGATGACTCCTTTTCTTATGTGTCCCGAAAAGGGAAAAACCATGGATATTTGCTAGCAAATTATGTCATGTCACGTCCTATGCTCGGTAAGGTATAGGACGGCTTAGCTGATTGAGCCGAGATCAGACTTCATACTCTCACATAGTGTTTCATGACGGTTCACTACTTTCTCTCACAAATAATCAAAGCACTTAAATCTGCCTTATTTGGTCAATTATAAATTTAGTTTATATTCTTTTTCCTTTCCAGTTGTCCTCTTTTACGTTTGAATTTTATTTT
Source organism: Capsicum annuum (assembly GCF_002878395.1). Lineage (NCBI taxonomy): Eukaryota > Viridiplantae > Streptophyta > Magnoliopsida > Solanales > Solanaceae > Capsicum > Capsicum annuum. The sequence continues at coordinate 20,406,612 of NC_061115.1, read as the reverse complement.
CATTTCTAATCTCTTGATGTACTACCCTCCTAAAATGGTTTTGCATACCAATACATTCCACGTATTGACCGCCTTTGGCGCTACTCATTTCATGATGTAGGTTCTGGCTCTCATGTCTGCGGTCAGGCGCCTCATTAGGATCTCTATCTTCTGCTATTGGTGAGCCTCTTTCCTATCAGGAGGTTGGACGGGATATGATGACTTCATTATATTTTTTTTCTTTTAGTATTGGTACTTATTAAAGGCTTCACAGACTGATTTAGCTGCCAGATAGATCTTGTAATTTTTAGTATTATTTATCATAACTATTGTATGTTCAGACGTTAAGTGATATTAATTAACATTGATGAAAGACTTTATCCTTTAAGAAATCTTATTCTATTCTGTTTTCTCTCTATTCATTATGTTATCTGTATGTTCATATGATATGCCAAAACGTTCGCTTGTACTAGCAATAATATCGGGTGAGTGCTATGTCTAAGGCCTCAGATCGGGGTGTGATAAGTTCCCAGATAATCACAGCAAGCAGAAAAACTAGAGTACAAGTAGTAAAAATACGTGGAAAGATAAATAGAAAGACACGAGTTTTACGCAAAAACTCCTTGCTCAAGGGAGAAAAATCATGACCTGCCTCTAGGATTTCTAAAGCTCCACTATATCAAAGCAAACTCTTGAATACAGACTCCACTCTTGAAGATCAAACTTTTAATCCTCACCTTCCTAGTTATAACTGTATTATAAGAAATTTCCAGCAGTACCTATACTGCTATGTTCTCCAATTAACTCTAACTGGACTCCTTAAGCTAACTCTAGCTTGAATAATCACCTAACTCTAGATGATTAAAACAAAGATGGTTACACAACAACACCTACTACAATTATAAGCTACTATAGATAATCATTTAAGAACATTATTACAAAGACACAACTATAACAAGGACATAAAGATACAACTCTATGAACAACAGGTTCCCTATTACTGTTCCAGCCTTTGATGCAGTACTGCAGTAGTTCAGAAAGATAATTAATTGTAAGTATTTAGAAGTGTTAGTTTTTTGTTGAGGAGGATGAGCATTATATCTTTTGACACAAGAAAACCTAAAAGTAATCTCATTGGTTGAGGTAAAAAGGTGGCAGAAAGCTTTTCACCAACTTTTGTACCTTGTGTCAACTAGACTGTTGAATGTGACAGCGACAGCGACAGATGAGCCCAACCTATTCCCTAATGCATAGAATCCTTTGTCATCACAATAAAGACTTCAGGAAACAGGTCCCAAGCTATGAATTTGTCAATTATCAAACTAATGACTTAACAGCGGCTGAATGTATTTGATATAAAATATAAATAAAGTGACTTATTACATGCGCCAAAAAGCATATCATTTGTATAGTTTGATACAAAAATACAAATATATCATTTGTATTTGGATGGTTCAATTTGTATTTTATAGAATCCTATAATTGTATCATATACAAATACAAATATTTCATATGATGCAAATGTATCATTTGGATGGTTCAATTTGTATCAACAAATATAATTCGTATCAAACACATAAATGTAATATATATTGAAACAAAATATAAAATATCTAATATATATTGACTAGATATATTGAAATTAAACAAAAATACAAATGCCTAAAACATAATACAAAATACCTAATATATATTGAGTAGATACAAATATATCATGCTTCAGTTGAGAAGATACAAAAAAAAGTGGAAAGAGGTAGAGAGAGTGGGGGGCAAGTGAGATAGGGAAGATAGAAGGAGAGTGGCGAGAAGAGGAGTATAGTTATTTTAGGCTACGGATTGTAATTAATTTTTTATGCTTGTTAAGCTCTATAATTTTCTCTATTATAATACATATATTTTGTATTTATTGATTTGATGTAAATATTGAATACTAGCGAAGTGCATTTAAAAGCTTACTAGTTTGGTGGAAATGCAGGGACGTAAGGGGTTACGTCACAGAAGACATAAGCATTAACAAAAACGTGTTTGTTTTATAAAATACTAATTCAGGAAATAAGCACGCACTGCATAAAGGTACTTCCTCTGTTTCAAAGGAAAAAAAATACTCTTTTGATTTGACACGAAGTTTAAAAAAATAAAGTATATAATCTTAAATTAAAGTTGTGTCAAATGTATCAAAATGTCTCTTAACCTTGTGATCTCAAACATGCCACATGAAAAATTAAAATTAAAATACTATGAAAAAATCATTTTTTTAAATAGACTAGAAAAAAAATAAGTCATTCCTCATCCAACAAGATTAATAAATTACTCATAATGGTGAACAACTTGTAAAATTAATTTTTGCATCTAACTTTCTATTTGTATTGATTAAAGTAATGGCTAGCCTACTTCACTCTGACACTGGTCATGAAGGAGCCACCAAACAAAAAAAGATTCAAATTTAACTCTAAATTGTAATTCCTTCCTTTTTAATTGCCTTTGTTTTTTAGAATCAAATGATACAAAGTTTAATTAATATTTTAAGATAAATTTTTTAATTAAATTGAAAAAATAAATTATAATTTATAATACTTTTTATTTAATTTTTGAATATGTAAATTTTAATTTTAAAAAATTAAATTAATTTAATCTAATTCTCTTTGAAACCTAATTAAATTAACTAACTGACAATGAGGGGAACAAATAAAAAGAAATTAAGGAAGTATCAAATTAGTTTATATATTACCCTCTTCAATAATTCATGATCAAACTTTTGAGTGTCCGAAATTAAGGAAGTATCAAATTAGTTTATATATTACCCTCTTCAATAATTCATGATCAAACTTTTGAGTGTCCGGTATATGGAAATAGTACGTGAACTTTGACAAATGACTAAGATGCATTTGATCGTCCTTTACCTACTCAAGCACTATATAATTAATTAGCCTAGGCGATCGACATTGAAATGAAGTGTGAAAGGGTAAGCTTTAATATTTGGTTGACTACTTAATTTGATGTCATCGTAGAAGTACAATAATATTTCCTTTTTTTGTTTCATATTATTCAGCACATTTTTCTTTACACATCCCTTAAAAAATTATGAATGAGAAGTAGTTTTTTAATTCACCTTCAACTCTTTTCTATATAATTAATATTAATTGTTAATTTTTAAAAATAGTTAATTTCAATTGTGAAAAAAATAATTAGTTCTGTCATTGTAAATTGATGATTATTTTAAGATGCACTTGTGTTGGCTTTGTGAACCATACGTGTATATTAAAGAATTTAACTAATCGTTTAAAGGAAAAATAATCCTTGGTATTGTCAATTTCTTCTTTTCTGTGTGTGTCAATCCAATCATTAAAAGGAAAGATAATTTGACATAATATAATTTATTATAATTGTGAGATCTTCGTTATTATAACTATAAATTTTGACCGGTAGCTAAAAAACACATGTTTATAATATATTTTCATCTTATTTTAGGTTAAATAATTAGGCGAGATGAGTAAGAAGATGGCGTAGGGTTAGACTTATAGTGTCTTTGCCCATCTACAATTTGATCCCAATATAAACTTGATATATGCTTCTTTTTCATTAACGATATGTTATCGTCTTCACCTTTTTTTCTCTAGTTTCAATCGATAATAAGACACTATGTAATCATTAATGACCAAATTAACGAACAATATAACTTTTCAAGTTAGACAAAATCTTAAAAAATTAGAACTATTGTAGTTTTGAATAGTTATACCTTTTAGTTGAGAGATGTTTAAAATAACGAAGACTTTTAAAGACTTTTTTTGTTTTCACAAAATATTAGAATGAGGAAAGAAAAAAGAATAAAAAGATTGAAATTTACGTTGAAGAATATATTTAATTTGTCTTTATTTTGCTACTCTTTTCTATTTCGGGTCCATGAAAATCCCACAATATTAATTTTGTCATCGTAAATTGACAACTATTTTAAGATGAACTCGTATTGTCTCTGTAAACGATACCTGTATATTAAAGAATTCAACTAATCGTTGAAAGGACAAATAATTATTGGTATTGTCAGTTTCTTTTTTTGTGTGTATGTATCGATCTAATCTTTAAAAGGACAAATAATTTGACATAATATAATTTCTCTTAATTGTGACATCTTCATTATTATAACTATAAATTTTGACAGATCACTAAAATACACATGTTTATACAATATTTTTATCTTATTTTAGGTTAAATGATTATGGGAGATGAGTAAAAAGATGACATGTACTTATAGTGTCTTTGTCCGTCTACAATCTGATCTCAATATAGACTTGATGTATGCTTCTTTTACATTGATGATATGTCATTGTCTTCTCCTTTTTTCCCTCTCATTCCAATCAATAATAAGGAACCATTTAATCACCAATGAACAAAATAACTTGTCAAGTTGGACAAAATCATAAAAAATTAAAGGGTAACTTACATAAATACCAAATATTAAGTTGTTAATTACTTTTTTTATCACAACTTTTCTAATTACTTAATATACCACTTTTTAAGTTGTTTTGATACATATGCGTTTTGATACATTTTTAAAAAAAAATTGTTAGCTAAATAAGAAAATAATAAAATCTCCTTAAATTGGGAAATGTAAATCGCGTTTCATCAGTTTTAGAAGCACAGTAAACTTAAAAATTAACAAAAAAAATTAAACATTATCACTTCAAATAATACTCGATTGAAAACTGTAATTTTAACACAAAATTTTTCATTAAGTTATAGTCCAATGAATTTTTTTGTATACTTATATTTGATACATGTCATTTCGATAAATAGGAAACTACAATACCATTCAATTAACTGTATGAACTGCAATTTTGATAATGCACATTATTGAATGCTATAAGTCTAAGTGACAGATTAACTTAAATTGCGGTGAATTAAATAGAAATCTATTCACAGTAAATAATTATGTCTGCAATTGAATACTAAAGAGTGTGACTGAAACAATAAACAATGGATAGGCTAATAGTACATGGACTTTGACAAAATGATTAAAATGTTTGTTATCGCCCTTCACCTACTCGAGTACTATATAATTAATTTGCCTTGATGATTAGGCTTAATGATTAGGCAAGATGAGTAAGAAGATGGTGTAGGATTAGGCTTATAGTATCTTCGCTCATCTACAATCTGATCTCAATATAACCTTAATATATGCTTATTTTTTATTAATGATATGTTATCGTCTCTTCACCTTTTTTTCCTCTCATTTCAATGGACAATAAGGCACCATCAAATTACCAATGAACAAATTAATGAACAATATAACTTGTCAAGTCGGAAAAAATCATGAAAAATTAAAGCTATTGTAGTTTTGAATAGTTAGGCCTTTTTAGTTATGAAAAAAATTAAAATAACTGAAGGTTTTTACGTTTTCACAAGACATTAGAATGAGGAAAAGAAATAGGGTAAAGATTCAAATTTACCTGAAGGATATATTAAATTTATCTTTATTGCTACTCTTTTCTATTTTAGATCCATGAAAGTCCCACAACATTAATTTTGTCATTGTAAATTGACAACTATTTTAAAATGAACTTGTGTTATCTCTGTTCCAGTACGTGTATATTAAAAAACTCAACTAATCACTGAAAGGACAATTAATTATTTTGTATTGTCAATTTCTGCTTTTTTGTGTGTGTCAATGTAATCGTTGAAAGGACAAATAATTTGACATAATATAATTTTTTGTAATTGTGAGATCTTCGTTATTATAATTATAAATTTCGAAAAACTATTAAAAAACACATGTTTATATAATATTTTCATCTTATTTTAAGTTAAATGATTAGGCGAGATGAGTAAGAAGATGATGTGGGGTTAGACTTATAGTGTCCTTGTCCGTCTACAATATGATCCCAATATAAACTTGATGTATGCTTATTTTTCATTAATGATATGTTATCGTCTCTTCGCCTTTTTTCCTCTCGTTTCAATGGACAATAAGGCACCATCTAATCACCAATGATCAAATTAATGAACAATATAACTTGTCAAGTTATACAAAGTCTTGAAAAATTAAAACTATTGTAGTTTTGAATAGTTAGGCTTTTTTAGTTACGAAAAAAAATTAAAATAACGAAAAATTTTACATTTTCACAAAACATTAGAATGAGGAAAAGAAATAGGGTAAAGATTCAAATTTACCTTGACAGATATATTCAATTTATCTTTATTTTGTTATTCTTTTCTATTTCGGGTCCATGAAAGTTCCACAACATTAATTTTGTCATTGTAAATTGACATCTATTTTAAGATGAACTTGAGTTGCCTCTATGAACTGTACGTGTGTATTAAATGAACTTAACTAATCATTGAAAGTACAAATAATTGTTGGTAGTGTCAAGTTTTTTTTTTTAGTGTGTGTGTCAATCTAATCGTCGAAAGGACAAATAATTTGACATAATAATTTCTCGTAATAGTGAGATCTTCATTATTATAACTAAAAATTTTGAGAGACTACTAAAAAGCACATGTTTATATAATATTTTCATCTTATTTTAGGTAAAATGATTAGGCGAGATGAGTAAGAAAATGGTGTAGGGTTATACTTTAGTGCCTTTGCCCGTCTACAATCTGATCCAAATATAAACTTGATGTATGCTTCTTTTTCATTAATGATCTATTATCATCTTCACTTTTTTTTCCTCTCGTTTGAATAGATAATAAGGCACCATCTAATCACCAATGAACAATATAACTTGTCAAGTGGGACAAATCTTAAGAAATTAAAACAATTGCAGTTTTGAATAGTTAGGCCTTTTTAGTTAAGAGGAGTTTAAAATAACGAGACTTTTTACGGTCTTACAAAATATCAGAATGAGGAAAAATAATAGAATAAAGATTCAAATTTACCTTGAAACATATATTCAATTTGGCTTTATTTTGCTACTATTTTCTATTTCGAATCCATAAAAGTCCCACAAGATTAATTTTATTTTGTATAAAGAAATAAAAGATTCAAATTTACACCTAGACTATCAAATTGATTTATATACTAAGTACCCTCTTCAATAAAATATCCTTAATTGCCCTTCACCTACTGATCATCTTCTATACAATTAATTTGTCTAGACAATAGACATTGAAATGCAGTGAAAAGGGAAGCTTTCATACTTGGTTGACTACTTAATTCTAAGTCCTCTTGGAACTACAATAATATTTCAACCGTTCCATATTAGCCGTCACATTTTTTTATATATAACCTTAAAGAAATAATGAATAGAAATCATTTTCTTGTATTAATTGTTTATTTTTAAATATAATTAATTTTAAGGTAAAATAGGAAAGTTAATTTGTTCTATATATTTTAATATTTAAATTGACAAATATTTTTGAACCAAACTTGTAAGTTGTAATAATGATTTTATGAAGTGTACGTGTATATTAAAGAACCTACTCAACTATACTACTCTGTAAAAAAAAAAAAAATCACCTAACTTTCTATTGCTAATTGCTACTCAAAGTAAAATATCGGGGAATAGTCATTGACTTGACCCAACTGATTTCTCTTCTTTTTTTGACTCATTTATATAGATGGTATAATAATATATAACCTTATTTATTAATGTTTGCTAAAAAAATTTATCTCAAAATAATTAGCATGTTTAAGAATTTAAGAGATAATTAATTATTTTTGTAACTATGCTTACATTAATTAAAGAAGATTAATCTAATCAAAATTAAATAAGATCATATTATTTAATTTATACCCTTTATTAATTTTTCTTTAAGAATTATAAAAAAAAAGGCATGTCAAATAATTTGAGACGAATAAAGTACTGATTGGTGGGAATACGGGGACCTAAGGAGCTGCATCACATATGACACTTAAGCATTAAGAAAAACTTGTTTGATTTTGTACGTAGTAATTATTAATTTTAAGAAATAAGCATACACTGTAAAAATAATAAATTACTCATAATGGTGAGCAGCTACTAAAATTATTTTTTGCACCTACTTTCAATTTGTACTGATGAAATTAATGATAATCCAACTTCAGGAGCCACATAAAATAAACAAAAGATTTAAATTTACATCTAAACAATCAAATTGATTTTCGTATTGAGTCTTTGAGATAAGTAAATAGTATATGAACTTTTAGAAAATGACTAAAATGCCTTTAATTGTGCTTCACCTACTTATATTTTACACAATAAATTTGCCTAGACAATAGACATTAAAATGAAGTGTGAAAGAGTAAGCTCTAATATATGGTTGACTACTTAATTCTAAGTCATCTTTGAAACTACAATAATATTTCTTCTGTTTCATATTAGTCGTCACAGTTTTCTTTATATATTCTTTAAAAAATTATGAATAAGATTAATTTTTAAAATTTACCTTCAATTCTTTTCTATATAATTAATATAATTATTTATTTTTTAAGGATAAAATGAAAAAATAATTAGTTCTTTCACAGTAAATGACAAATATTTAATTTTAAGATGGACTTGTGGTGTCGCTGTGAACTGTGAGTGTATATGAAAGAACCTACTCATCAACTAATCGTGCGTACTATCAATTTCTTTTTTCTTTTTGGTCAATCTACTAGTTGAAAGGACAAATAATTTGACATAATGTGATTTCTCAAAATTGTGAGATTTTCATTATTATATAAATGTTAAATTTCAACAAATTACTAGACAATACATGTGTATATAATATTTTCATCTTATTTTAGGTTAAATGATTAGGCGAGATGAGTAAAAGGAAGATGGTATAGGGTTAGGCTTATAGTGTCTTTGCCCGTCTACAATTCGATTCCAATATAAACTTGATATATGCTTCCTTTTCATTAATGAAATGTTATCGTCTTCACCTTTTTTCCCTCTCGTTTCAATGGATAATAAGGCACTCTTTGATCACCAATCAACCAATTAATTAACAATATAACTAGTCAAGTTAGACAAAAACATGAAAATTAAAAGTATTGTAGTTTTGAATAGTTAGCCCCTTTTTCAATTAAGAAAAGTTTAAAATAAAAGAAACTTTTTTATGTTTTCACAAAATATTAGAACGAGAAAAAGAAAGAGGGCAAAGATTCAAATTAACCTTGAAGCATATACTTCCTTTGTTTAAAAAAGAATGACCTAGTTTGACTTGGCATGGAGTTTGAGAAAATAAAGAAGACTTTTGAATCTTGTGGTCCTAAGTTAAAATTATATCAAATTTATCAAAATATTTTTTAATCTCATGGTCCTAAACATGTCACGAAGAAAGTTGCAAATAAACTATTATAAAAAAAAAAGTAAAAAAGTCTTTCTTTTTTAAATGGATTAAAGGAAAGAAAGTCATTCTTTTTTAAACAGATGGAGTATTCAATTTGTCTTTATTTTGCTATTTTTTCTATTTTGGGTCCATGAAAGTCCCACAACATTAATTTTGTTTTGTACCCCTTTTCCCTTAATGACTATACAACTACACTCTGTCACCAATATGAGTTGTGATGTCATGGTAAGACTGTTCCACCTCTAATCAGAGGTCTAGAAATTAAGGAAAAGAAAGCTCGAAATTTAAGAAAAGAAAGTCATTCTTTTATAAACAAGGGAGTATTCGAGTTGTCTTTATTTTGCTATTTTTTTTCTATTCTGGGTCTATGAAAGTCCCACAACATTAATTTTGTTTTGTACCCCCCCCCCCTCCCCCCTTTCCTTAATAACTATTCGACAACACTCTATCACTAACATGGTTGTGATGTAGTGGTGGGACTGTTTCACTCCTAATCAGCGGTCTCAAAATTAAAGGAAAGAAAATCATTCTTTTTTAAATGGAGATAGTATTCGGTTTGTCTTTATTTTGTTATTTTCTCTATTCTGGGTCCATGAAAGTCCCACAACATTAATTTTGTTTTGTACCCCCTTTCCCTTAATGACTATTCAATTACGCTCTATCACCAACATGGATTGGGTTGTGATGTAGTGGTGAGATTGTTCCACCCTTAGTCAGAGGTCTCAGATTCGAGCTCTAGGTATGGAGAAAATTTTATTGGGAGCCCTACCTTTAGAATGGCCTTGAAACACGCAATCCGAATTAGTCGAAGCTCCAATGTGAACACCAAACATCGAATGAATTTAAGAAAATATATATATTACATTCTATCACTTGTCATAATAGAGCCACATAAATAAACATATAAATTATCAAATTGATTTATATATTATCCTCTTTCACAATTCGCGACCAACCTTTTGAGCCTAGAGTATAAGCAAATAGTGCATGTATTTTGACTAAATGACTAAAATATCCTTGATCGTCTTTCACCTACCCATGTTCTATACAATCAATTTGCCTAGATGAAAGACATTGAAATAAAGCGAAAGGGAAATCAATTTGATTGACTACTTAATTCTAAGTTTATCTTGGAGCTACAATAATATATTAAGTCATCTTGGAGCTGCAATAATATTTCAATAACTTCATATTAATCGTTACATTTTTCTTTTATATATTCTTTAAAAAATTATAAATAGAAAGTTTTATTAATTTATCTTCAACTCTTTTAAATATATTTATATTAATTTTCTATTTTTAAAGATAATTAATTTTAAACAAAACAAAAAATTAATTTGTTCTATATACTTTAGTAAATTGACAAATATTTTGAAACAAACATGTAACTTGTAATAATGTTTCTGTAATCAATTACACTACTACTGTAAAATTGAATCTTTTTCCACCTTTCTATTGGTACTCAAAAATAAAATATCAGGGAATAGTCATTGACTTGTCACAACTGATCTCTCCTTTTTTTTTCTTTTTTCTAAAAATTACACAAAACCACAACTTAAATTTCACTTATTACACAAAATCTCAACTCTCAAAACATATTACAAAAATTTCACTTTTTCAATTTCTCTCTAAGAATACATATACATAGCTTTACCAAAATTGACTCACCATTTTGCTCCTTAAAAAAAGTCCACAATCAAGAAGCGGTTATCATTTTTTAATCCAAACGTCTTTGAGTCCAATTACTACTCCTTGGTATTCAATTTTAACTAAATCTACATTTAACATTTTGAAATTTTAAGATCTGAGGTTAGTTTTTTTTTTTTTTGTTCTGACTTTACTAAATTTTAGAGATTTCCGATGAACAAGAAGGTACATGTTGTTCATTCAGTCATTTTTTTCAAAGTATTAGCATAATATTTTAATTTTCTAGTCATTTTTTTCAAAGTATTAGCATAATATTTTAATTTTCTATTTCACCAAAATATGAAATCGAACTTAGCTTTTTCCTTTTTGGGTTTTCAATTTTGTTTTTCAATTACGTCTTTTTACAGTTACTAAATCAACTACTTATTTCTTAGTAAATAGATAATTCTCATTCTTTTAGTTTAGGATTAGCTCAATTAGAGCATAATGTACCAAAAAATCGCGTTATTGGATTTATTTTCGAAGAATTTGTTTATGAAAAAATAAATTGAAGAATCGTCAAGGAAAGCAAAAAAAGATGATACTGCACAGGAACGTCTATCAAAGATTTTTTTGATTTTTCATTTTTGAATTTGATTGTTAATTTATAAGGGGATATTTTGTGATTTTTTTTTAGTAATGTGAGATTTTTTCACTTTCTATTTTTTGGAGATGGTTGTTAGTTCTGCTGTGGAATGTCGTTTTTTCATTAATTTGTTGTTTATTTTATAAGTTGCCAGTTATATACATAATACCATTTTGTATATGATAGACATATACATATGTGATGTTGTGATATTTTGGAACAATAAATATATGTGTAGTTCATATACATCTATTTCTTATCTATGATTTTTTATGTTGTTTATGTAGAAATTGATTGATTTTGTTATACTAATATAGATTCAAAACTAATGTATATATTTTGTTATGTAAAGTCCTTTTTTACGGCATGAAGTATATACATACATTACCGATTTGAACTTTTAATTTGCTAGGATACATAGAGAAAAGCACTTATGTATATGTTATACATATACATAAGTGATTTTATGTTTTTGAAAATATACATAAGTTGTTTTTTATTATGCCTTTTTGTGTATTGATTGAGGAATATACATTACATATATGTATATGATAGACATATACGCAAGTATTGTTTCGTATTTTATATTTTTTATTAACTATTAATAATGATGTGTTATATTAATTAATGTAATTCATGTTATACATTTCAGGATTATGGAGTGTATGTGACTGCGTATGCAAAATACCTAAGCGAAGGAGTTGATGTGTCTTCAGTTGGTTTTGAACTAAAGTAGGATCGTATACGATACACATCACTCCTTTGAAATTACGATCTTTCAGAAAGCAGAGAAATGTTATGTTAGTGACAATGACGACCCTTGAAGACCAAGGATAAAAAATGTTCTCCTACCTGATGAAACTGGAGTAGTTAGTATTGAGTAGTCTTAAAGATGCTTATGGTGAAGACTTTTTATTTCTGTTGATCTGTCAGCAATCTGAATTTTCAAACTAATTTAGGTATTTTATATGTACACAGTTACTATAATACATTGACTAATATTTTTGAATTATCGATTAAAGTGTGTGTGCATGAAATTGTGTGTTGTGCATATTAAGTATTCCTATAATCATTTGTGTCGTACATATATATATAAGTGTTATATAGGATGTAGTTATGTTCATATACATAAACTTATAAATTTAACTATTTTTTTGTAAAAACACATAATGTTGGATAATCGGTCACACTGCTTATATTGTATGTGTGTATAAATAGCAGATTTATTGATATAATTTTTTCAAACTATAAAATTGATTCAACATATTAGATTCGCTTTTTAGTTATCATATGTATCATATGCTTAATAAATAGTACTAGTCAAAATTCCTATGTATATTTAGTCATACACATAGTGTGCAATCCAGTATACATTGTTGATATTTTGAACATAACACGTAACTATACAATAAAGTATAAATAACAATACATAACAATACTTAAGATCATTGTGAAAGTGCAACTTACTAAAAATTGCAACCTTTTATACTCTAAAGTGTATTTGTAGACATATACATTGATATCATTATTAACATCTAAAATTTTATGGTTTATCATAATTAAATGTCTACATATTTATATACATAAGTAACCAGTAATATATATATAAGTTTAACAAATTATTGTAGTGTATATCAACATATAAAATCTAATACTACTTTATACATAAGAACATGTCCGAATTAAGCAAATACATAACAGATATCTAAATACATAACGATACATAACAATACTTAAGATCATTGTGGAAGTGCAACTTACTAAGAATTGCAACTCGTTACTCTAAAGTATATTTATCGACATATACACTGACATCATTAGTAACATGCAAAATTTTGAAGTCTTTCATAGTTAAATATATACATATTTATATACACCAACAATTGATTATATATATGTGTTATATAGGATGTATATGTATTCATAAACATAAACTTAGGACATATATTTTTTCATATATACATTGTCATATTGCTAATTATGATAAATATTTTTTTTGTCAAAACTACTTAATGTTGGTAAATCAATTACACTACTTATAATGTATGTCTACATATACATAGAAATTATAATTATCAATAATTAATTATTCTATAAATGATATATATGAATACGTCTACATATACATCAGTGAAGAACAAATTCATATACAAACTCATCAGCAATTAGAAAATCAATGTACAGATGGATATATATATATATATATATATATATTTCAAAACTTATTATATACATAAGTAACATGTAAAATATACATAAGTTTAACAAGCCGATGTAATGTATATAATATATAAAATCTAACACTGCTTTATACATGACAACATATCTGTGTTAGACAAGTACATAACAGATATGTATATAAATACATATTAACACCAATTTATCATTAAAATATGTAGGTATTACGAGACCTTTGTTACATAATAACGCAGCAACAACATATATAAAAAATAAAAATAAAAAAAGATATCAAACACACATGTTAAAGTGAGAAAAAATTGATATTTATGTCAACCCAGTAACAACCTACTTAAATTGTTCAACAAAACATTACATAAGAGCAGAATGATAATCAAGTGATTAAGTAGAGAAAAATTAAAAGTTATTGATCCTTTAGGAAAAAGTTGCAGGGGAGTCTATTGTGACCTTCATTCACTGATTTTTTTCATAATATTGGAGTAACATTTTGATTCACTATTTTTACTGTTTCAAGAACCAAATAAAATTCTCACCTCCTCTAATAATTATAATATTGACAATTCCTGGGCCTTCATCAAACACCCATTAATACACTCAACAATATTTGAAGTCATCATCCGACCTCTATTCACTGGTGAATGACACCTACTCAACAACATAGCGTACATCAATAGTTTTTTGAGTTTTGTCAATGTCTAATTCAACAACAATTGACGAAATAAACTTCAAATAAGTTATTGATTTTGCGACAACAATTCCTTCACTTTTGTACTTTACATATTCTGTTTTAATTTTTCATTCACCAGAGTGCCTCATAAGAATTGCAATATTCATCTTCTTGAAATAAAAAAATATTTTTTCTTTCAAAGAGATAAAAAATCATTGTTCAATGTTTTTTTTTGGTGAATTATATTTTTCAGTTGATCTAATTTTTATGTATTTGTTGTTTTCAGAATTTGAATTTAGGAATTCAGTAATTTGTTATTTTTTTTAATAGACATTTAAAGATTTACATATACATAACATTTTTATGTATATGACGACTGTGTTATTTATATTAATTGGAAGAGAGAGTAAAATAATTAAGAAAGTGGGAGAGAGTGCAAATAAGTCTAATAGGATTTGAATTTATGTTATTTTTATTTATTTTTTTCCTCATTTTTCCATTTAAGAAGTCACGGTGTCGCAGGTGAAACACACACAATTGTCGACATTCCTATTTTTTATCTGTTTGTTCTGTGATTTTATTATATTACCCATAATTAATTATTATACATTATTTGTGTATTAGAAAAGTTAATAATATTTAATCAAAAAGTAAAATAGAAATTTATTACGTGTCTGCTATAGCCACTTCAACCGTAATTTTATTATATCACTCCTAATTAATTATTATAAATCATCTTATTTAATAAAAAATAAAATAAATTTTTACGACATGTCTGCTTCAACCGTAAATTTACTATATCACTCCTAATTAATTATTATAAGTCACCTAAGTATTAAAAAATAATAATATTTAATAAAAAAAAGTCAAATAGATATAAAATGATAAACTAACTTTTGATGTGAGTGAAGCTGCTCAACCAAACTCCACTCCGTCGACAAACTTGCTTAGCAAGAGTCCACTTTAAAATTTTTTATTTTTTTCTCCGTATTAATTTATTTGAGACTAAACTAAATTAAAAATATTATAAATGAAAATAATAAAATTAAAATATTTTATTATATATTTGATAATACTATGTAAAAATTAATATAAATCACAATAATTAACAACTATAAATATTTAAAAATAAAATAAAAAAATTTGACAGACTCTCAAAATTATATAAGTTTCATATTAACAACTTAAAATATTCTTGTACAAATTTTATGAATCTAAATATAATAATATATGTCAAACTAAGAACTTATCAACTAAACAAATGAAGCTTTTAATTAAATGATAGGATTATACATAAGTAGAATTCTTAAGTATCAACATTGGCCCGTGCGTAGAATGGCGTAGCCAACTAATCTACATATATTGTAGAATATATAGTCTTATTTATAAATTATGGTATGATTTTGATTCTTACAGATTATAGACTCACTCTTCTTATTAAAAATAGCTAAATCCATCTATAATATATTTTTAACATAGTTTTAATATAATAACAAAAATTAATTTAAATATTTGAAATTCAGATATAATACGTTTTTAGCAATATTAAAAAGAGGAAAAAATAATAATTATAATACATTTTGAATCCAATATATTATATGTGTTATAGATGTGTTTCAATGCACGTGGTGAATATATATAACTAAAATACTTTTAATACAAATGTATTATAAGTATTATATGTGAATTTCAAATATTTCATTACAATTTAAATAAGTTTCATTGTTGAAAATGTTTTATATTTGTTATGAAATAACAACTATCAAATTCATAACAATGTATGATATTAAATTCAAACTATATTACAATGATTTCATCACTACCACCAGACCCCCATTTTATATAGTAAACAAACAACAGCACTGCCAACTCTAGCAACTATCCACCACGAGTCACTGTCTTTTTCAACCTCAAGCCACCGACATCCAGCAAACAATCAAAAAATAACCACAAACAAACAATAACTCCAACCACCCACCTCCTCCCTTCTTCATCACTATCACAGAGCCACCACCACCAAACATCGCTCAGAGCTCCGCCACTACCACCAACATACCCACCATCTCATTTTTTCCATTCTTTTGGTGAACCACCACCAAACAACAACCAATCAAACAATCCTCTTTTCCTCCAGCGAACTCATGTCGTCAGAGCAACCGATAACTTCACTACCCATTCTGTTTTTCCTCTATCACCCAACACTACCTTATTGTTTCCTTTCCTTACAAATCTGGCCTCTACATCAAAGCTCATCGAAAAATGTCGAAACCACCATAGCCAATGCAGCTCTAGAGAAATCTAATAATTTCAGTCAGATCTTGATAATTTAAACTAGATTTTCTTGCTCCATTACGTTGGAGTTGGATAATTTCAATCAAATCTGGACATTATATCACTTCACAAAATTCTCAAATCATCTTTCCTTAAGCAAGAGAAGAGAAACTACCTAGAGTTGGGGATTTTAAGCTTCAAGGGTCAAATTTTTTACGTTCTTGTTATTAGCAAGGTATGTGGCGCTATCCTAAATATCATGGGCGTAAGCTTATCATTTTAACAAGATTTAAATATATATAATTGTGTGTATGAAAAGGGTTTTAGAAACCATTTGAAGAGTATGCATCATGAACCAATTTTAATGAAATTATCATGAAGTTTTTCCATAAACTTGAATTATCTTTATGTGTATATATGTTATGAGTTTTGAGAATTGATATAAGAGCATGAATTGTGAAATTCCCTCTGTTATTATGAAACTCATTGTCTTAATGGGTTGTTCAAATGCATGATTAAAAGCTTAGGTCATAGGTTTTACTATCCATAGTGAACTGGTAAGGTTTTGTATTTTATGAGAGGGTACTTTCTTTACTTTCAAAAAGTTCATTTGTGTTAAATGGAAAATTCCTGTGAATTATGTAAGAATCATCCACCATATGTTTTAGTATTGAAAAGAGAGTGTTTTTCATAAGTTTCATACATTATTGAAATAACAACTCTTAAGTGATGTTTAAGTGTATTGGTGGTCATTAACATGTTTTTTAAATGAAAGGGTTATAAACTTGATATGATATAATATGATATGACTTGTGCAGCTTGCAAATCTTGGTATGACGATACCAAATCAGACAGATGCCATAACAAACTCAGACCAAATTAGACTTCATATTTTACAGACTTCTAACCATGTTTTAATGAAGATGCATGTTTTAAAAAGACTAAAAGTGGGCTCTAAGAGATCTAGATAGTTACCCGAAGATGACACGAGTTCAGATAACTCATTACCTAAAATCCTATTTTACCGATGCGGGTTATTTATCCTGAAATATGGATTAAAAGGTGGCCATGTGCTTTTTGGCATATCAAAATCAAAAACTCCAGCCCTTGCGGCAAACTTGGGTTGAGGGTTTGGCCACCGAGTCAAGGGCGGATCCCATATAGCCCGTGGGATATTTATCAGAATTGGAGGGTGTACCATCTATCTCACAAGTAAAATTAAGAGTTGATTTAATATTTTCATAAGAATGGTTGGAACTCTTCATATTATGACCATGTGTTTTCATCTGCATTATGATATCTTGTTTTATGAAATGCTCTCACCTATATTATACAAAATATATGTTATATTTTTGGATTGCTATACATACAAATACTTTTTCGAGTATTGACCCCCTTAATATAGATTCTGATCCATTTCGGGGTCTAGCATAAAAGTAGATTATTCCTAAACTTTCTGAGTTGGTGAGCCTCCCTTCCACCGAAAGGCATTCTATCCATGTGTTGTCTCAATCAGTTTTATGGTCTGATCGGGGGCCTTGTCCCAGCTTAGTCAGACTATTATTTTCAGTTCAATAGAGGCTTCATATATTGGTTTATATTAAAGTTGGGTTACTTTTTTTTCTAATGGATTGCTGTCATAAAGTTTTAAGTTTGATTTATGGGAGTTTCACGTTTTAGTTTATCTTTCACATTTTTATTTCATATGAATTATGCTTATGATAGTATGCTAAGGGGTTTCTCGGGACTTCGTGGTTTGGGATATTAGTTGCGGCCATGGCCTCGGCTTGAGTTGTGATAATATTGGTATCAAAGACAGTTTCAAGGTCCCAGGGTATCTACGAAGTCGTGTAGGGTAGGGTCCTTCTTATGGGTATGTAGCGCGCCATACTTAAAAGAGATGAGCTACAAGGCATTTAGGAATATTTTTTCTTTTTCTTCGTGCCCTAGTTCATGCTATAAGGTCTGCATGTTTCCTAACTCATGATTTCCTGTATTTCAGATCATGCCTCCCCATAGATCCAATGAGCAGAACATCTCAGCCAGGGCCTCCGCCCTTATTGGGACAAATGCTGAAGAGGTTCGCCCTACTCATAGGATACTAATTATAGAGCTCGTACCCTAGAGATCACTACTACTCTAAGGGTCCCTCTAGTCCAAACCAACTCTCCTCAGGCACCTCGGTCCGGTGTTAATCATACTCAGTCCCCGTAGAGAGAGGTCTCAAATATTGAGTTTCGCCAGTTTATCCACATGATTGCTCAGCTTGTGGCTTCTCAGTCCTGTCGACCTAAAGATGGGAGTTCTGTGCTCGACTCTTCTGAAATCACTCGGGTTGACCAATTTATGAGGCTGAACCCACCCACCTTTATAGGTACCAAAGCTGAGGAGGATCCTCAAGGGTTTATGGATGAGATGGAGAAAATATTCAGAGTCATACATGCCAGTGATATTGAAGGAGTAGAGTTTGTGGCCTATCACCTAAAATATGTGGTTTACTAGTGGTAAAATGAGTGGAAAGAATTGAGAGGTGAGGATGCGGAACCTGCTATGTGGGATGGGTATTTGTAGGCCTTTCTGGATCATTTATTCCCCCAGGATATGAGGGAAGCCAAAGATGAAAATTTGTAAATCTGAAGAAGGGGAAGATGAGCGTCAAAGAATATGCATTAAAATTCACCTAGTTTTCCCATTACGCTCCAGAGTTGGTGTGCAATATAAGGCTCGTATGAGAAAGTTCGCATTCAATCTCTCGAATGAGTTGGTGTTAGAATGTAAGGGGCAATATTGAACAAGGATATAGATATATCCAGGTTAACGGTGTAAATACAACAGGTAAAAAAATAAGAAAAAGAGGCGAACAGAGGTAGAGGAAAATGAAAGGCGGGCTAAGAGGGCCAAGTCTACAGATCAGAATGTTAGTTAGCAGCAAGGTGGAAGATGAGGCAGGCAGTGGTCTAAGAAGAAATTCTGGAGCATTGCTCAGCTTTCAGCTAGTATTCTTACACCCATACCTTCAGGTGAGTAGAGGTTCCATCCTGGTAGCGGGCCACAAACTCAAGGCACTCACTCTCAGGGTAGTATGGCCCAGCCGTATCGATCACATCCAGGATATGCCTCTTGCGGCAAGTATCATCTAGGAAAGTGTCAACTTGGTAAGATTGTGTTCTATACATATGGCCGGTCAGTCCATTATATAAGGGACTACCTTTCGGCTAGAGGAAACTCTGAAGGCGCTAAATCCCAAGTTGCTTCCACAGCTCCACCACCTAAAGGAATTACTTCTGCTAGATGGTGCGGTTGTAACCATCTATATGCATTATCCAACCGCCAAGATTCATAGGCTTCACCAAATGTTGTTACAGGTATATTATAGATTTTCATCTATGATATTTTGTGTTACTTGATCTGGGGTCTATCATATCTTACGTGACCCTTTATGTGGCAGTTAGTTTTGGTTTTGAGCCTAAAAATATTTCAGAACCCTTCTCTGTTTCTACTCTTGTTGATGACTTTATCAAAGAGAGTTTATAAAAATCGTGTGGTGTCTGTTTCTACTCTTAGAGCCTGTAAACTCATATCTAAGGGTTGTCTGTATCATCTTATTCGGGTTAAAGATTCTAGCATTGAAAGTCCTTTCCTTCAGTCAGTACCAATAGTTAATGAGTTCTCAGAAGTATTTCCTAATGATTTCACTGGGATACCCCAGATATAGAGATAAATTTTGGCACTGACCTGTTGCCAGAAACCCGACTTATTTCTATTTCACCATACAGAATGACTCCTGCAGAATTGAAAGAGTTGAAAGAACAGTTAAAAGACCTTCTTGATAAAGTATTTATCCATCCTAATTCTCTTCCTGGGGTGCCTCGATACTCTTTTTGCATAAGAAAGATGGCTCCCTCCGTATGTGTATAGATTACCATCAGCTGAAAAAATTCACTGTTAAGAATAAATACCTTCTTCCCAGAATCAATGATCTTTTTGACCAACTTTAGGGTACCAAATATTTCTCTAAGATAGACCATCGTTTGGGGTATCATCAGTTGAAGGTTAGGGAGACTAAGATTCCTAAAACTAATTTTTGAACCCAATATGATCACTATGAATTCCTGGTCATGTCCTTCGGACTGATTAATACCCCTGCAACATTTATGGATCTCATGAATAGGGTGTTCTGTCAGTTTTTGCACTTATTGTCATAATCTTCATGTAACGACTCATTTCGTCGTTATTAAATTATCCATAATAAATTCATTAAAATTCTTAATTTTTATTTTTTGATATTAACTTGGGTTCAAAATACCCAATAATTTATTTATTATGTCACCTCAAATTTTTCGGCGAAGATTTTAGTCTTCGAATATGTCTAGATAGACTTAAGCTTGATGAATTTAATTATTCATGAGTTCTAATATCAGTAATTTAGTTTGAAAGTTCTTTAGCTATGAATTAAGGTCATACAATATCCCTAACATAAAGTTAAAGTTATAACTTTCTTTTCGATACAGTTTCGTTATAGGTTTTTATTAGGGATAACTTCAAATAACCATATCTCCTAGAATATAAGGAGTTAAGAGGTCTAATACCAAAAAAATCAAAGATGTCTGAGTCCTCTTTCCAATGTAATAAATCGTTCGTCAATTCAAATTTGAAGTAAAAAGTTATGACGGTTTTACTGAGCACTGTTTGGGATGAAATGAGATTTTGCTGTAGCGAAAATTCTAATGATAATTAAATCAGATTCAGCCATATTTTAGGTCTAAAAATCCCAAATTTCATTCTCCAACCCTAGAGGGGTGATTTCCCAAAGGTTAAGGTGAAATTCCTTCGTTGAGGTAAGTTTTTCCATCATTTTCTTCGTCTTTTAATTCTTTAACATCTTAAAATCCTTAAAAAAACCTTTAATGGTGGAATTCTTTTGAGGAATACTCATGTGTGTTTTTAATATGATCTAGAGCTAATTCTAAACCATAAATTAAAGATTTCTAACGTGAATTTTATAAACTAGATTATGAATTTTGATGGTTAGGAACCTTGAATTCCATACAGATGAGACCTTTAGCATAAAAAATCCATTAATGGAGATGGATTAAGCTCTTCAAGCTAATTAATGATTAATTGAACTTGGGGGATGATATAGAACTTGAATTAAGGATAGAATTAGTGGGTTTGAATTCCCAAAATATTTGTTTAAAGAGTAACTATTTAATTACTCTTATAATTGCCTGATTTTTAGATGATTGATTATTCCAAGGCATGAAGGAAAGAAAAGGGCATCTTTGTTGCATCTTGTTTATTCCAAAAGTTTGACGTCCAGGTAGGCTAGTTTTAATGAGTAGAAGATTGTGTTATTTTATATTTTCATAATTTAGAATTGATGGGAGAAAGCATGTCTAGCCTTGTGCGCATGGAGTTGAGGTGGATAAAGACACAAGAAGTTAACTTTAATCTCGAAAACTATATTATTGATTAATTATGTGATACTTGCAATATTATGTGCTATGTGACTGCAATGAGATTGTTGTAAATGAAGTATGTAGACATGATAGTTCTTAGTTGTTCTAGTGATGAACCTAGTTTAGTTATAATGATATTAAGTTGCATGTATTGAGTATTGATAAACATAGTAATATCTAACGGATAGATGATTTGAATTAGTGTAATGATTGTATTATATGAAAAAAGGTAGTGATATTTTAATAATTAATGAACAAGTAATTCTCCAATAGTGACTTTCATGCTTAAGTGTTAAATTGTGATTTATTTTATAATATTCTTGTTTTGGTATTGATAAAAACACTTTATCTATTGGATGTCCATGAGAGGCTAAATTGGTGATAATGATGATTTATTGAATTGTGCCTATAAGAGGCTTGTTTGATAATGATAAATCCTTGTATTAATACCATGAATAGCTTGTTGATGATCGTGATGAATTATTGAAATAATACCCATGAGAGAGTCAAAATATTGATAAATGAAAGCATTTGATCGAATTTCTTTATGATTTTAAGTGCACTTATAAATTTAGTACGTCGTGTTACATCCCAAAAGATAGTGTCAATTTAATAAAATGTATATAATATGATTATGGAGGATCGGGTACCACGCTGGTACGAATATGAATATTAGTAATATTTATTTATGGAGGATCGGCTACCACACCGGTACAAATATGAATATTGATATTATTTATTTATAAAAGATCGGGTACCATGTCGGTACGGATATGAATAGTGATATAACTTATTTATGGTGGATTGGGTACCACACCAGTATGAATATGAATATTGATAATATTTATTTATGGAGGATCAGGTACCACACTGGTACAGATATGAATATTGATAATACTTATTAATGAATGATCGGATACCACGCCGATATGGATATGGATATTAATATTACTTATTTATGGAGGATCGGGTACCGCGTCGGTACGAATATAAATATTGATAATATTTACTTATGGAGGATCGGATACCACGTCAGTACAGTACATCACTTAGAGTGTCACCTGCAGATTATGACTAGTTGGGCAAAAATAAATTTCTTAGCATGTGTGTATAAATTAGTGTTGATTTTGAAAGGTCCTGTGGTTTAATAAGTTGATAACATGCTAATGGTTTTCTAATTATGAGATTTATTGGACATAATTGTTATTTACAAAAAGATTGTTAGTAGCATTGTGGCCGACGCTAAAGATTGCTAATGAAACTTGAGTTCTCTAGTATCTCTTATTGAGATCTGATTTGACTTGTATTCCCTACTTGATTGTATCCTTGAGATTGATTGTGTGATATGTATTTGAAAAAGTGAAGTTTTGTACTTACTTATATGTTGGTTGACTTGTTTCATTTATACGTGTTGTAATCGTAGCTTATCAGAATGGCTAGTTATCATTCTTTAATATTATAAGAGAGCACTTGGTTGTTAGCCCGAGAGTTTAGTGTGGGTTGTCTATGATTACGAATTTGTTCTTGTGAACATGAGTAATGAAAAAGATAAGGTGAATAAAGAGGAATAGTGATGTATTAATGAGGTTGGAGTATGTTAGTAGTGAATATAATATTGATGGAGTTGGAAGAGTAGTTGGATGATTTAAGTTATATAGGTAAAAGTAATAATGTTATTACAAACTTAGTTGAATTATATTCCATTCAAGATGTCATGATTTATTTTTCTTAATTTTATTTAATGATTAGACTGACTAACACGGTCGACCGATGATGCCTACTAGTACTTGTGGTTGTACTAACCCAACTCTTCTATATTCCTTCTTTTATCTATGTGGAATCACTACCAGTACTATATGTTTGTTGCAACAATCAACAAATCGTCTTCCAACTATCAAAAGCTAAATATTGTTGTATTTTTACATTCTTATTTTTATATTTGTAAATGTATGTAGGAGCGAAAAACATATAGTCATTGGGTATCGTATATTAAGGTTGATGTTTTCCATGATCTTATGTTAAGATGGAAAAAGGAGCACTTTAAAAGGTTTGAAAATTCTCCATTCGAGCATTTTTTAAAGATGTAATAGCTTAAAGTGCCGTTTAATCCCGAAAATTTATGAAATTTGAATGATTATAAAGTGCACTTTTTGATGATTTGTATGAAATTTGTATGTGTGCCAGTTTAGTCCCGAAAATGTATCCTATGAATGTTAACAATTAACATACCGTTAACACCAATCAATTTAAACACTTAAACGACCACAATTTTTTTTCTGCAAAAAGACCTTAACAATTAACATACCGTTAACATTCCATCTTCCTCCATACATAAGAAGAAGCGAATGTACCCTTTCACTGTTCATTAGTTTGATCAACTTCAAACATATAACTAAAGTTGTTTAAGAAGAATAAACGAAAATTTGATAGAAATTGAAATTTCGTAAGATGAGAACAGAAAGAAGTTGATGGTAAATACGTTTAAGAAGATAATTAATTATATGAAAACTGTTTATTGAGATATTTAAGGTGATGAAGATATCTGACAATAACTGACATCCTTATTTTTGGGATATAAGAATCTTTTTTTCCATATATATAATTGATATTTTTTTAATTAAAAGGGAAAAATATTTTTATTTTTTATTTTTTATAAGATTTACTATAACTTGAAAAAAATGAAAATTACGCTATAAGTTGTAATTTTCTATCTAATGATTGCTATATGCGTTTTATTCCCTTTTACAAACCCGAAAACAACAATTAATGCTTCCCTACACAAAATACTATCTCCAATTATCTGTATTTTTTTTTTTTCTATATATACATACTCCCGTGGCAATGAAAAGTCCAGCAAAAGCAAGAGTTGAATAGGCGTAAAAGAAGAAACAGCCAAACCAAAGAGGTAATTTGCTGCATTTTCTCATTATATGCTAAAAAACACTATTCATTAATTATATTTTTATTTTTTCTTTTATTTAAGTCTTGAAATTCTTAGTCATCGTTATTTTTTCTATTATCATTCTTAAGTCTTGAGATTCTTAGTCGTCGTTATCTTTTCTGTTATCATTGAGTGCTCGAATTTACTGGGCGAATGATGGAGCTAATGTGTTTTTCATTAATTTGATAAGTGTATCCATCCTGGTTATTTGTCGGTCAAATTAGTTTCTTCTTTAGGTAGATTTTGACAAGACATATTGGGTTCTTTTCATTAAGTAACGCTAGTGTGTTATATAGTACTAATTTTCTTTGTAAAACTTACATAAATTTCAATAAGTTCTTCATGATTACTTTCTATTCTTACTTTTTTACTAAATTACAATTAATCTCTTAATGTATAATTTTCAGATACATAATTTTGAAGTTAAGATACATAATTTTGAACTTAATAATGTAACGATTAATTACTGAATTTTTGTTCGAATACATAATTAGCATCCAGATACATAATTCTGAACTCGAAATACATAATTTTGATTACTGAGAAACATCTATTATTAAATTAACATAATACATTAACTTGACCAAAGAGATATAGATAATTAAAATTATGTATTCAAAAATTTATGCACTTGTGGATGTATCAATTTACATAATTAATAAAAAGAATAAAAATTTTATATAATTTAGTAAAAATAAGTTGTACTGTTGCATAATTTATTCATTTTCTTTTCATTGCTTTGTCTTTACTTTATAACAACAACACTAATAATACCTACATCTATGAATTGAAATTTAAAAGAATGTGTCTTATTGCAGGAAATAGAATTGAAGAAAGAGGGATGTCACACTCCATTGAGATTATTACCTCAATAGATAATCAAATTCCGCTGCTTCTTCCAACTGAAAAAGATGAGGTCTCTTTACTCTCTCCCTCTCTCAAATATACAAGTAATTAGGTTTTTGTTATGGCTGTCAAGTGGGCTGGGTTGGGCCAACCCGGAACCGGCCCGTGTTATTTAACCAGGTTGAGGGCTGGGCCGGGTCCGGGTTGGGGTCTAAGTGGGCCGGGCCCAACAGTAAAAAAATTAAAATCCACCCTAACCCGATCCACTTAACCCAACCCGGTCAAATACACCAAAATTCGGTCAAATCCGGTTAAAAAATCGGTCAAACCCGGTCAAAAATATATAGAAAAAAAACTTTCTTTCAATATACATTACATATACCCACCTATATACATTATAAATACGTTAAATAATATATATACACTATATATATAGTATATACTACATTAGAATTTAAAAAATATATACACATATACACAATTAGACAATTACTCATATATACGCACCATTCAATGTATATATACTACTACTTATAAAATATACTACAATATATATACACATTACAATATATATAGATATACTTATGTACTAATTCATTAAACATATACGCATGTATACGTTAAATATACTAGATATATACACGTGTATACGCACCATTCAATGTATATATACTAATACTTATAAAATATACTACAATATATATACATTACAATATATATAGATATACTTATATACTAATTTATAAAATATATACACATGTATACGTTAAATATACACTTTTATAGAAGATATATACATGTGTATACACGCCATTTAATGTATATATACTACTACTTATAAAATATACTACAATATAGATACATTAAAATATATATAGATATACTTATATACTAATTTATAAAATATATACACATGTATACATTAAATATACACTTCTATAGAAGATATATACACGTGTATACGTACCATTCAATGTATATATACTACTACTTATAAAATATACTGCATTATATATACATTACAATATATATAGATATACTTATATACTAATTTATAAAACATATACACATGTATACGTTAAATATACACTTCTTTAGAAGATATATGCACAAATATACAAAACATATGCTACTTAATATAATAAATCAACAATATTTGGTAGTAAATTAATAATATATTAGAAGTAAGTTTTTAATTTAAAGTAGAAAACTAGAAATTCAATTTAAAATTTTAAATCGTTAAATGAAAAAATATAAAAAGCAAGGACTAAGGAGTGAATGAATTTGGGAAATTTTATTGATTGCAAAATGATCCAAAATTTATAATTTACATGAATGAAAAATCTACAAATTATGCATCATTTTTTCCAACTCATTCATGTTAATATTAACGGGAACTTGCATAGGATAGTCGAAGTCAACGGGGGCAAAACCATGCATTGGACTTGATTCTGCTGAGTTCTCCCGTAAAGTCATAATTTCTTCAAGTTTCAGCTCGTCGCTCGGCTCCGGTTCCATTCCTTGGTTTCTTCTTTCCGCTCTAATCCAATCTCTGAGGCAAACTAGAACATTCATTGCATTGCTTCCTAATGAGTATTGGTTGTCTCCAAGCTGTTGTCGTCCCTGACTAAAGGCGCTCTCTAATGCAACGGTTGACATTGAAACATTCAAGATATCTCTAGCTAATCTTGAAAGCACAGGATATTGTGTTTCATTACTCCTCCACTAATCCAACGTGTTGATCCGTCGTCTGCGATCCTCTGGTGTCGTCCGAAGATAATATTTCAGCTCTTCCCAATAAGTTGATGTGTAAGTTCTCTCATCAATACTGTTCCAACAATTTAAATCATAAAACGAATCAGAAAAACCACTATGTACCGACCTTTTAGAAGATGATGGCTCTTAGGGAGGATAAGGAGCGGCAGTTGGAGTGATATTTGTAGGTACGGCTAAATCAAATAAATCAGCATAGTGATTATATAATTTTTCTATGTAATCCTTTGCATCAGCCGTAGCCGTCCACAAATCAGGTTGTACTCGTTCAAAATCATGATTAGTATTTATTTCTAAGTTAGTATAAATAAGAATACTAAAGTGGCACATATTATTATATTTCATACACGGATTTAGCATAGCACCAACCAAGTAAATAGGGGGAATCGGGGAAAAATATTTTTTAAATTTAGTAAACATGGTGCCAACAACTTCTTTATAACCTTCTTTATTTTATATTCTTTGAGCAAACCAGAAATATCGGCTATATATGCCAAAATATTATAAACAGTAGGATAATAAGCACCGAAAAATTCAACCGTAGCTACATAAAATTTTTCTAAAAACTTAACAAGATCATTAATTACAACCCAATCAGATTTATGTAGCATGCAATCAGCAGAATCAGTAAATGAACCGCAATGTTGGTTAAAAGCTAGTGTAATAGGAATTCTATATTTATAACAAGTTTTTAAAAATTCATACGTAGAATTTCATCTAGTATCAATTTCCTCAGGCATCAAAATTGGTGTAAGTCCATTTTCTTGACATTTAACTTTAAATTCTCTAATTCTCGACCTACGATTATTTCCTTGAATAAAATCAACGGCAAGACGAATTTTTTCAATATAAAGCTCAAAAAACTCAAAACCATCTTTTACAATTAAATTATATATATGACATGCACACTTAATATGAAAAATTTCAGGCAAGGGCGGAGATAGCGTAGATTTTATTTTTGTTATAGCAGTCTTATTGTTAGAAGCATTACCAAAAACAATACATAAAATTTTATTTTCGATACCATAATATCCGACAATTTTAACAATAGAATTAGCAATAAATTGTCCAGTATGTTTACGATCTTCATCATATAAAAAAACAAGAATATGTTTTTGCATCACGAAATTACTATCCATCCAATGACAAGTAACGGTTAAATAATCATTTTTATTTACAGCACGATCAAGATCAAAAGTTAGGGACAATCTACATTGAATATTTTTTAACAATGTTGATAAATAAAAACAATATTGTGAATGGAGTCTAAAAATATCAGACCGACAAGTAGTTCTAGGAATACCTTTAAACATAGGATTATAAATTGCTTGTATATAACGAATAAAGGCATTAGAAGAAGGAAAACTAAAAGGCAAACAACCCACAACTACCATTTTAGCTATTTCTTCCTGGTCCCTCAATTTATTATACTTCTTCACTACGTGACCGGTTGCTGGGACCATTCTAGTTTGCGTTGGCCCACCAACATCCCCACCACCTTGTGCAATATTTAACTCTCTTTTGTGATCTTCAGCTATATGTCTCATTAACGTACTCGTATCCCCTTGCTTGCCTCCACTTCTATGCTTATATATTTGTTGAAAAATATTGCATTGTACCTCAATATCTGATATACGTTCAAAAAATTGCCATGCAACACTAGTTCTTTTACGAGGTCTTGGGGCACTGGGAGGACGGGGAGGGAGATTAACCGATTCAGATCTAACGTTAGCATCTCCTACTGCGG
Source organism: Capsicum annuum (assembly GCF_002878395.1). Taxonomy (NCBI): domain Eukaryota; kingdom Viridiplantae; phylum Streptophyta; class Magnoliopsida; order Solanales; family Solanaceae; genus Capsicum; species Capsicum annuum. The sequence goes on along the minus strand of NC_061115.1, from coordinate 20,377,209 downwards.
GTGTCTCAGCAATATTTTCATTATCTTCGTCTAAATTAACCGCATCTACTTCATTTTCTTCTTTTATACCGTAATTTTTCTGAGCTTCTACATAATCCATATCGTGAGCACCTACACCTATTTCTTCCTCAAAAGGTGTACCAAGTGGTACTGGAGGCGAAGGTACACGGGTATATCTACTACTTGAACTACCTCTACCGCTAGTAATTCGCTTTTTACTACCACTACCACTTCCGGGACAAAAAATTTTAACACCTTTAGTAGCGAGGTTTCTTAATTTATCCATAATATAAATTAAATTAAACTAAAAATATTCAAAATACACAAATATAATAAAATTAAATATCAAACAATTAATACGATAAATAAACATTAAACGTAAGAGATGGAACGACAATACCAAATTTTGGAAGTATCCGAAGGTTGCGACTTTAGAAACTTCCGCTGGTACTTTGTAAACGAAAAATTAAAAAATTAAAGTGAACACTTTAAGAAATTAAATATGTTGAATATTTGAGAATTGAGAATTGAGATTTGAGAGAGAATGAGATTTGAGAGAGTGAAAAATTGTGTGAAAAATGATTTGAAGTTGTAGGGTATTTATAGATTTTTTTTGGGATTAAAAAATATTTTTTAAAGTTTTTTTTTTTTTTTTTAATAAATGGACCCAAACTAGCCGTTTGAACCCAAAAACGGCTATATAGCCGTTGGGCCAACGGCTAGTTTGACCTAAAATATATATATATATTTTTTTAAAAAAGGTATCCGGGCCGGGCCGGGCCGGTTAACCGGCAGGCCTGGACCGGGCTTGGTTTGGGCCAGGTTAGCCGGACCCATTTTAAAAAAATAACCGGCCCGGGACCCGAAACCCGAAACCCTAAAGCCCTAGGGTTTACCGAGCCGGATCAAACTGGGCCGGGTTAGTTACAAGGGCCGAATCGGGCCGGGTCGGGCCGCCCACTTGACACCCTTAGTTTTTGTTTCATTAGCACAGTTTTCTTATCAATTATGTTGGGCTCAGTTAGTTCAAAAAATACTCTTATCAGATGTAATATTATTTATTTTAAGTCAAGCTCGTACGATTTTCTCCAAAAACCTCTTATTTAATACCTCTCTTATTTTTGAAGACTTGAAAGAACATAAAAAACAATAGATATTGATTATAAACAAATTTATTTCTCTATGTAATTTGCAATTTCATTCACAAGAGAGACATTGTATAGAAGCAAATTAGGGAATAAGAAAGTAGAATGGTGGTTGGAAGGCCAGGAAGGATTTTCTATTTTTAAAATATAAAAATATACTTACTTTAAAAAACATACAAGTATCATTTGTTAATTTGTCTATTCAACACGCCACTATTTGTTTGATTTTTACTTGCCATGTAGTTTAAAATATATTTCCTCCATTATAATTTGTTTGTTTGATTTTGACTTGACTTGTAGTTTAAGAAAATGAAGAAAACTTTTGAATCCTTGTGATCTTCTATCTCGTGCTAAGCCCAGACCCAAACTACATTAACATTTATATTTATAATTTTTTCTACTTTTTACAACTCTTGTTTTTTTTTTGTTTTTGTAACGTTATAGGATTAGTTGAAAGCAGTTCGATATTTCTCAATATTTTTAAAATGTTAAATCATATATCGGTTTTCATTTCTTGAGCCCTATTTCTTTTTTTGTTTGTTTAAAAAAGAATATTTCTTTTCCTTTTTTCAGACTCTTTTAATTTATGTTTTCATATGACATGTTTAAAATCACGAGATTAAAGGATATTTTGATTTTTTTGGTATATATCTTTAGTTTAAGATTACGAAATTCAAATTTTTTTTTGCAAAATCAGACAAACAAGTGAAAATGATGGAGGTAAAAGTTTTTGTAAGTTAAAAAATAATATTTTTCGTAGAGTATATTTTAGACTTTCTTTTAATTTTCAAATAAATGCATGCACTAAAGCTGTTCATCTTTTTATTTTACTAAATTCTTTTGAATTAAAGTTTGTAGCAACCTAAGATGATTGTTGTCGTATGTTAAATTATCTTCATTATCTTTTTCTCAATTAAACTTATTGACTAACTTATTTTATTTTTAAGAAATAAAGTATTTAAGTAATATAAAAATATTTGATGTTACAAATTATTATATGATTACGTCAATAAAATTAATTTATAAATAAAGATAACAATTAAATTAAAAAGTAGAAAGTTTGATTTAGTAAAATACTTAGATGTTTCTTTAATGGTTGAAATCTTACAAGATTATTAAAACTTCAATTATGGATAAAATATATTTTAAAAAGCTGGGCGTTCTTTCTTAATATTTTTTTCATATAAAAGAACCTATCAAATTTTTTTAATCAAATTATTAATTTAATAGAATAAATAGATCTCGTATGGTGTCACTATCACTTTTTCTATAATCATTAATTTTTGTATAACATTTTAAATATCAATATAATTATTTAATTAAATTTAAAAAATGAGTAAGATCTTCTAAGGTCTTTAAAATTTAATTTAGGATACAATGGGCATAATAAATTCACTTGAGGCCTACAACAATCGGGCGTTCTCCATTATATATTGTAGTAAAGTAATGTGAATTACTATATATTTCAGGATTATTGCTGTTGACAAAAACTTTACAATAAAATAAATACAAGTAACATATATTTATTTATCAAATTAGTGACTAAACATCATTCTATATAATGCAAAAGATAAAGAGGTGGATATGTGTGTGCGTGTGTTGGGCCGGGGGGGTGGGGGGGAGGAAATCAAATTAAGGTATCGTAAAATATCTCAAGAATATTTTACGAAATAATCTATATCTATAATCTATAATCTATACCTATAATCTATAATCTATAATATATTAAAAGTGTGAAGGATCTTAAAAATGTTGTTTGAACTTTTTGCGCTTCATAAGAGTTTAAAATTAATTAAACATATTTATGGTAAAAAAATTTCTTATTGAAAATCATCAGAATTAATGATAACTAATATTTTTTCCATTAGTTTAAGAATTCTAAATCAACTAAATTTGATTTTAAGAAGATTTGAAAAATCTAGAAATAAATATAAAAATATTGGAATAAGAAAAATTTAAGAATAATCTAAAAATAAATATAAAAATGTTAGAATAAGAAAAAAACTAGAAATAAATATACAAACGTTAGAATGAGTACGTAATAAGAGTGACATCAATGATTTTGTAAAGATTTGACTTTAAAAATAAGAAAAAAATAAATATAGAAAAAAAGAAATATAACTGTATCACAAATGTGGTTCAAATTGATGCATCTCTCTTAGCATCTGAAAGCAAAGGAAAGAGGTACGCAAAAGTGATGATGTAATATATATATATATATATATATATATATATATATATATATATATATATATATACTATTATATTAAAGTGTGAATGATCTTTGAAAAGTGATTTAAACTTTTAGATTTCATTAAAAATCTCTTAAAGGTATAAAATCATTTAAATTTTAAATAATTAAATGTTAGACGTGCGAGACACGTGCGGCTAAACTAGTTAGTTAAAAACACATGTCAAGGATAATATAAACAAAGGAGGCAAAGTAAATTAATATGAAATAGTAAGTTAAAAGCACATATTAAAGAGTAAATTTAGAAGAAAAGCCTTTGAAGTAAGTGATAAGCATCAGTTGCATTCTAACTAAAAGTGACAAAATATACTTAGATTAGCATTAGTTGAAATTCAACTAACTAAGTACTATCAAATCTGTTGATTCTCCCTTATTACATATAATATATAATATATAGAATATTGTTATAAAACAATAAAGAACAAGAAGAAGAGTAGAGATAATAGAGAGAGTGATTCTTATTTCTTCTCTTGAGGGATGAGAGATTATATTGATTCTTGATTGAGAATATAGTGAACAAAACCCCTCTATTTATAGGGTAAAATACTCCTAGTTTCTAACTAAAAGATAGATACTTCAAATCCTGATAGATATTAACTAGATCTTATTATAGATCTTATTAGATCTTGATAGACATTCACTATAATGTAAATGCATTTATAAAACTCCCCCTTGAATGCCTAGATAAATAATGTGTCTCGTTAAAACCTTACTAGAAAAAACTCAGTGGAGAAAAAATCTAGTGAAGAAAGAAAAGTACACATATCTCTAACAATACGTATATAGGCTACCTCATTAAAAACCTTATAAGGAAAATCCAGTGAGACAAAACCTCTTAAGGGAAAAAGAGTACAGTGCATATTAACTCCCCCTAATGAGTACATCCTTGAGCCTTTGTATCCTGATCTTGTGCACCATCTTCTTGAAAATTGCAATTGGAGGAGACTTGGTGAATAAATCAGCCACATTGTCACTTGAATAAATCTGTTGCACGTTAATATCACCATTATTTTGTAGCTCATGTATGTAGAAAAGTTTTGATGAAGTGTGCTTCGTTCTATCTCCTTTTATGAATCCTCCATTAAGATGTGCTATGCATGCTACATTATTTCTGTATAAAACTATGAGTACATTGCCACATTTCAAACCACATGTTTCTCGAATGACATGTATCATGGATCTCAACCATACACATTCTCGGCTAGCTTCATGAATAGCTATTATCTAATCATGATTCGATGAAGTGGCTAGATAGACTACTTTGTATATCTCCAAGATATGACAGTACCCCCACACATGAACACATAGTCTACTTGAGACCGAGCTTTATGCGGGTCAAATAAGTACCCAACATCAGTATGATCAATATGATCGGGAATACAATCTTTAGAATAAAATAAACTCATGTATTTTATCCCATTTTGATGTCTCCTAATAGGAGCAGAATTGACTGAAAAGACTATATCAAGCCTTGTAGTATTTGCAAGATACACTAGTGCACCACTTGCACTAGGATATGGCAATCTATTGCTTTTGAAAACTCTCAAAGAGTTTCAATAATTTTCAAGCTATAAACTTATACAATATAAGGATTCTAAATAAGTTTCCCAGAAACTTTATATGCTTCAAACATTTTGAATCCTTAGAAAGTGTTCATTTAAATTTTGTCATGTGACAATATTCAACATTTCATATATGACATCTTCAAGTGTCTGGACTGCAAATCAAATAAGTTTTACACTTACCAAGATGCATCCTTTCGTGTCACTTGATAAATGTTTCTACGTAAGCATGCTTAAATAAACGTAGAATTTGGATCCTCGTAATCTTTCATAATATTGCGTAAATATTGTATCAAAGATATTGATGATATATCATTTCGAATCGGTTCGGAGTGTGATATAACATTTTGAGAACTCATCACTTCATTATTTTCAAGTACCTGAACCTCTCATAAGGTTTCATGAAGCGTTATGTCGTACGCTCTTCAAGAGCACATTACCTTCTTATTATGATTATTTGCTCCTAATTTTTTAAGGATTATTTCATTTGGAACCAATTAGTCTACGATGCTTCATGCATGAGTAGACTTTGTCTTTTATGAACACAAAATAAGAGCACTTGCAGCTTAAATATGAGATGCATTCGACATTCGACTTGAATTATCTTTTGAATGAGGATCTGCTCATAATTCCTAACATATTTCATGGCTGCTTATAATCTTCCCTTTATGTTAGAAAAACTAACATACATTTTCATATTCTGTGAGGAATCCATCTTTGTGCATCATGTATATTCATTAATCGTATACCGCATATGAACTATTAGATAGAATATTTGGTTTCTGACCTTCAACCAATTAGGAGGAAAGAAATAATCATAATTTATTGGTCTAATGCATACAAGTGCTATTGTACGCAACATATCATATTTCAGACTAACACATGGAGCTTTGTTCTCATTAGTAATGGTTTAGCTATTTATCGAAGGATTTCAATGCCAAACCATCATCATCATGATGAATTATCTTGATTACACAATCTGAAAGTTATACTCTTAACACAATTTTATTGAGCAAGCAACTTTATGAATGTCAAACTGCAGGTTGACAATGAATGTGCATGTGATCATCTTATTGATGCATCTTTTCAATATATCACATGATAGGCGAAAGGGCCTTTCTTCACCTTTTATTCTTTTCAGATTTTGAGGGATCCAATCCCAAAATTAGTTGGTCCAACCAACTTATCATGAGAACAAGCAACACTAAAGTTCATGAAGAATTTTTTAATTCTTGAATATATGTTCAATACTCAGTATGCACATCTTCGAGATATCGCAATCGTTCATGTCAACTTATGAACTTTTAATCTAGTAAACTCCAAGTTTATCATGATATGTGTTTTTTCTTTAGTAACTTTCAAATTTACTATTATATGAATAAATTTCAGATTTACTACTTCAGAAGTAGATTTCAAAAAAATCCATCTCAGTTATTCTGCCTCTTTCGAAGGTGAGTTGTCATATCATCACAATCAAGTACACGTTTATATTAATAAGCTTCACTAAATATTATCACATTGACCCCAGGAAATGAATTTGTGCTTATAATAATCAAAATTCTCATTTCCCAAGAATAGAATATAATCGTGTCTTAAACCTATCAAATTATGATAGCTTATATATCTTATAACCTTTTTCATCATATTGCTACTTCAGGAGCAAATTGACGCATACATATGATGTAGAGAATTTTTCTCTAGCATATCTTATAATCATAATAAACGTGAGAAAATATTATCAGTTTTGATGATTATTATCATATTATTTCTCCACGCTTATATTCGTGCATTCAATTACTTGTCTTCTTTCAACAATGAAGCAAGTTGTCAACTTTCAGATTTATGCTACCATATTCACTTCATGGAATAGAGCATATTAATGGGATATGTTTCATGACCTTTTATTAAACACCCATTATTTTGCCTTAACCATCATAATATCATCAATATAGTGTATTGAGATTCAGACTCAACATCTTATCCATATAAAGGCGTCTTAGGCATGAATCGATGAGACTTGAACCCAACATATTATCATCCTTTTGATAATTTTGTTCTTGAGGAATAAATGTAAAACATAAATGGTTCCAAACAAATTATTTTTCCTCATATCCAACAAATTCAATAATAATTATACCATTAGTAGCAAATACATATACAACAACAACAAACCCAGTGTATTCCCACCTAGTGGGGTCTGGGGGGGGGGTAAGATGTACGCAGTCCATACCTCTACCTCTGAAGAAGTAGAAAGGTTGTTTCCGATAGACCCCCGACTCAAGACACGAGATACCACACAAACACATAGTAAAGCACAGCACAAGATTACAAAACATAAATACGGCACCCATAAGTAATACAAAACAGAGGAAAGCACACAGATTTATAATAAAAACATGGAACACGGACTCCTAACAAGAAAAAACCCCCACCAAGTAATTCCCTACAGTAGCGACTCAAACTGGCCCTAGTCCTTTGCCCTAATTCGCGTCCTCCAGACCTTCCTATCTAGGGTCATGTCCTGGGTGAGCTGTAACTGCTCCATGTCCCGCCTAATCACCTCACCCCAGTACTTCTTCGGCCTACCCCTACCTCGCCTAAAACCATCCAACGCTAGCCTCTCATACCTACGGACCGGGGTATCTATGCCCCTCCTCTTCACATGTCTGAACCATCTCAATCGGGCTTCCCGCATCTTGCACTCCACTCGAGTCACACCAACCTTCTCCCGGATGGTCTCATTCCGAACTCTATCCCCTCTAGTCAGCCCACACATCCAGCGCAACATCCGCATTTCTGCCACCCTCATCTTTTGGATGTGGGAGTTCTTAACTGGCCAACACTCCGCTCCATACAACATGGCCGGCCGGACTACCGCCCTGTAGAATTTGCCTTTAAGCTTGGGCGGCACCTTCTTATCAAATTGTTAGACAGTACATACACATGTACTAGTGATAATAGGGCTACATATAAATTTATCAAAAAAATAAAATAAAATTGCGTATCTTTGTCCAGAATTGTGATAATCATTATAAAGACAATTATTTTTGGTCAAATGCTACTTCAAAATAAGATGACAAGATAGTTACTGTCGTCAGCTTATTAGAAAATTAAAGAATCACGAATTTGTTTTACCGAATTTGACGAGTTGCCCATTTGTTTTGCTGAGTTAATGCTTAATTGAGAGCACTCGTTCTGATAACGTGTTATGAAACAATAAAGAACAAGAAGAAGAGTAGAAAGAATAGAGAGTGTGTTATGAAACAATAAACAACAAGAAGAGTAGAGAGAATAGAGAGAGCGATTCTTATTTCTTCTCTTAAGGTATGAGAGATCATATTTATTCTTGATTGATTGAGAATACAATGAACAAAACTCCTCTATTTATAGGTAAAATACTCCTAATTTCTGACTAAAAGACAGATACTTCAAATACTGATAGATATCAACTAGATCTTATTATAGATCTTATTAGATCTTGATATACGTTCACTATAATGTAAACACATTTATAACAAATATATCTAAATATTTTTTAATTTTATGATCTTAAACATGTTACGTGAAAAACTAAAATTAAAAAATTGTAAAAAAAAAATAAAAAAATTAAACCAGGTAAAAAAAACAAATAAATTCAAAACAGGAGGATTACATTTTTAACTTTGGTGGACATTTTTTTATCACATAACACTACCGTTCGATTTTGATTGATGTAACATAGGATCCGATGGAAAGTAACCAAAATGTAAACAAAATAATGAGGTATTAAAAGAATAAACAAAATAAACGTTTTAAACTTTTTTACTCTTTTCCATCACAGATAGAAGAAGGGAGGAAAGTGCATTATTTAATTGAGGTAAAGAAAACAAATGGTCAAGATCTATTAGGGTCGCAAACAAAGAAATCTATAAATCAGAGTTTTGATGAAAAATTTGAGGATGTGAATAACTCTTCTATTAAATCATGTACGATATTCAAAGTAAATGTGGGGCTACGTGAATCAAATCCAGATGCTTATACACCAAAGATGGTCTCTATTGGTCCTTACCATAGGAAAAATCCTCAACTTCGTTCAATGGAAAAGTACAAACTATTATACCTACAAAAATTTCTTGAGCGGCGAGAGGAGCTTGATGTGGAAAGTTGCATCAATCAATTGAAGGAATTGAAGGAGGAAGCACTAAAGTGTTATGATGATATAGAAGACCTCAATAATGATCAATTCTTGCAAATGTTGTTGCTTGATGGTTGTTTTGTGGTTGAGTTTATTCGAGAGCTACATGAAGAGTATCCCCAAGAAGAAGAAGATCTAGAGGATCCCCAAGGAGATAAAACTATTGTCACTACTAATGTTGCTTGCATATTAGATCAAGTGACACGAGACTTGATGTTACTAGAAAATCAACTTCCTTTCTTTGTACTCAACAAGCTTCATGATATGACAAAGCATGATAAGGAATTACCATTCGCAATAATGGCCAAATGTTGCTTTGCTATTAACTTGCCAAAAACGACTCCTGCAGCGCTTCTAGAGATACATAACAATGCTAATGCAGGAAATATCAAACATTTACTTCATCTAATACACATGTCATGGCAAGGGAATCCCAACACAGATCCAACATATTCCTGTAAAATCTTATGTTGCAATCCTTTGCAAATAATTAGGTCAAAAGAGAAGAAGAATGATAAGGTCAATAAGGTCGTCATGCCAAATGCAACAGAGCTTTCTGAAGCTGGGCTTAGCTTCAAAAGCTTCGGAAATATATATAGATCCTTTGACGAAGATGATATTGGAGATACAAAGTTATTTGATATAAAGTACGAGAATGGACTGTTGAAAATCCCTTGTCTTAGAGTATATGATAGTACTGAATCCAATCTGAGAAATCTCATTGCTTTTGAGCAACTATCTGATGTGCATCATAAATATTTCAGTGATTTTGCGACTTTCATGGATCATCTTATTGAGTCGGACAAAGATGTGAATTTGCTTCGTCAGAAAGGAATCATAGATAACAGGTTAGGAGAGGACAAAGAAGTGACTAGAATCTTCAACAAAATTGGAAAAGGGGTCAGCACTTCAGACGGCTTCTTTATCAATGAAGAATACAGAAAGATAATTCAACATTGTGAAAAAACCTCGAAGAGAATGATGGCAAGTTTGGTGCGGAATTATTTTAGCAGTCCTTGGGTAGGAGCTTCAACTCTGGCAGCCATCGTTCTCCTCATACTCACAGCTATACAAACTGTTCTAGCTTTCACAGGAGGAGTTAAATAAGTAATAATTGTGTTAATTATATATAAGATAGGTTGTTTGAATGTCTAGTGTCTCCTCATAAATCCATGCATGTAATTGCATGTGTGTTAGATGAGTTTTTCATCTATTCTATTTTAACCCCCTTTGTATTTGGTTTTGTTGTTAAGTGCTAATAATTGGTCTATTTCAAAGTATCTATTAGTCTTTTGGCGTCATTTATTGTGTTCATCCTTCTTTTCAAAATAAGATTCGATTATACATTGGTCTGAATTTAACCAAAAAAAACAAATAAAATTGAATGTGAGTTGCAAATCATTTTTTCACTCAAAAAACTTCAACATTTATTTCAAAGTTAAATATATGTCCAAATACATATTTTAAACTTCTTTATACTAACTTCTTTTAGAAAAACGCCATATACTTTATATATCAAATTAAGCCTATTCTAAATAATTTCACTATGAGATTATTTAATTCAAAGTATAATTAAAGTATGTGGGAGTAAGAAACCAAATTTGTTTGAGAGAATTAAGCACACCAATAATTGAAAGTTGAAGAGAAGTACATCAACGATTGCTGGAAGAAGAGCAATATTAACTGAAGAACAGAGAGCAATGCTCCAACAAAAAAAAATAAAAAATTAAAGAAAACGTTCGTATCCAAACAAGAAAAAAATGGAAGGCTCGAGAGAAGTGCACCAAAACTGTTAGGGTTTTAGCCCTGATTTTCTTATTATATTTAAGTTTTATTTTTTCTTAGAAGAAAAATAAAAGTTACCATAATTACTTTTACTTTTCCTAAAAGAAAAAAATATAATTCTTTTTCATATTTGGCTAACCTCTTTCTTGGAGGAAATGTTTTGGACATCTATAAATAGAAGATCCCCTTCTCATACCATAACACAATAGCATCCACAATGTAGTCCTTAAAAGAGTCTTGTTTAGGGAAGACTTCCCATTATTTTCATGTTTTTTAATAATATTAGTTTTTAATATGTAGGCCAATTGGCCAAACTATATTCAATAATATGTTTTTAGTATATTTTTATTTATCATCTGAATTATCACCGTCTTGATTTGCAAACTTTAAGCTTCCGCATGATGCCCTCTCGATTTCAAACCCAACAAAAACAACAAGAAAAATAGCGTACAGAGAAACAATACAATGGAAAGGATGTAAATGTTTTGAAAGGAAATTATATCTTTAACCATGCAAATGCATGCATTAAAAACCTTTGCATTGCTCATACTATAATTTGCCATATATTAGTATTAAAAGTTGTTTTAAGAAATAATGCACATGATTTATTTTTATTTTTCTTCAATTTTTTTTTTACATAAAACTCCTTGTCAAATTAAGATTTTTATTTTTGGTAGGAAATTGATTAATTATTTTTGTTATTTTTGGTAGCAAATAGGTTGTTTTTTTAATGGTAAGTTTAACATAATTTAGTAATAGTGACTATTTATGTTAGGAGTTGATGATCAATAATATACGCCGCTTCACCAGAAAAGAAAAAAAACTCTGCATCTTCTCTTACTTTAACTCCATCTTTGTTTGAACTGCTAGTTTTTTGGATATCTAGAGTTATTTTTCTTGAGAGACTAGTGAGTGAAGAGATAGATTCTAAAAATAGTTTTTCACGAATGGCTCCACTTATTTTTTATGGTGAAAATTATCAATTATGAGCTATGATCATGAAAACTTACTTAGAGGCTCTTGATCTTTGAAAAACTGTGCAAGAGGAATATGAAATTAATCCGCTGCCAAATAATTCCACCATAGCCCAAATCAAGAACCATAAGGAAAAAAAAATCACGAAGTCTAAGGCAAAGCAACTATGTTTGCTTCTGTTTCAATAATTATTGTTATAAATACTATGTCTCTTACATCACCAAAAAAAATTTAAATTATCTGAAGAAAGAATATGTTGGAGATGAAAGAATCCAAGGAATGTAAGTACTGAATTTAATAAGAGAGTTAAAAAAAAATTGTGTATGTTCTTTTTTTTTTAAAAAAAAAAACTTTCCATCCACCACAGTATTGTACTGGATGTGCTCCCATTCATAAGATAATTACAAAAAGAGGAGAGAGAACTCACCTCAACCTACTAAATGGAACAGGCTCCATTTGTACATATCAGTAGGATGTCAAGTGTTCGAGTTGCAGAGAGTTAAAGACTCCGAAATAGTCAAAGAGTATTCGGATATATTACATGACATTGTTAACAAGGTAATTACTAGGCACTGAATTTAAATATTCAAGAATTGTTGCTAAAATTTTTGATACAGTGTCTGAAAGATATGAAACATGTATAACTACCTTGAAAAATACACAAGATCTGCCCAAGATTGCCTGAGCGAAGTTATTAATTCTTTTCAGTCACTGGAGCAAAAGAGACTTATCAGACAAGATGGTATGACTGAAGGAGTTTTAGTAGCCAGGCACAAAACTTAAAGCAAGAGTAAAAATTTTAAAAATTACCTACCTTGTGAACACAGTGTAAAATTAGGTCATCCACCATACAAATGTTGAAAAAGATTAGACGCGAAGTGCAGCAAGTGCAATCAGCTTGGCCATGAATCTTGCAAAAATAAATTTGAGAACCATGAAGCAAATGCACATGTGGTCAATGAAGACGAAGACGACCATCTTTTTGTCACAACATGTATCTCAAGTAAGATTTTAAAATTTTTTTGGCTAATTGATAGCGATTGCATCAACCACGTGACTTTTTCAAGAGTATGTTTAAAAAATTAAAGCCTACTGAAATATTCAAAGTTAGGATAAAATATGATGACCAGATTCCCGTTGAAGGAAAAGAAACTATTCTCATCAAAATAAGTTCAGGTAATAAAGAAATTTCAGATGTTCTCTATGTACCTGATATTGATCAACTTATTAAGTATTTGTCAGTTGGTAGAAAAAGAATACAAAGTATTCTTTGAGGATAAGCAATGCTTTATCAATGATGATGCTGAAAAAGAAGTTTTAAACATTAAGATGAGAGGTAAGCATTTCTCATTTGATCTGATGGAAGATGTTTCTGTAGAACATGAAAAAGATCATAGTCTGAAAAAAATTAGAAGATGATCCTCCAATTGAAAAAACACAAGTAAAATGTGGACCTGATAGGTTTAAAGGAGCTTTTAATGTTCCTAAAGGAATTGAAGCACTGAAGAAGTTATCTATGTTTCAAAAAAATAAAATGGGTAAGTTTAAGTTCAAGATGCAAATGAAACAGGAAGACATGCCAAAAAGATTTAGTAGTCAAGGGTTGCATTCAAGATGAGAAGTGAATTTAGTTCACTACAAATTCGAAGATGAATCTGCAGTTTTATTCACAAGGTCACTTACGATTATCAAGTGTGGAGCAAAGATAGAAAATTAAAATTTTGCAGTTGCTAAAGCAAGTAGAAGTGTTCAAAGTTGTTTTAAGGAATAATGCACGCGACTTATTTTTTGTTTTTCTCCAGCTTTTTTAATATACAACTCCTAATCAAATTGAAATTCCTATTTTTGATCCAAAACTGATTATTGTTTTTGCTAAAAAACTGATTAATTATTTTTGTTATTTTTGATAGCAAATAGGTTGTCTTTTTATGATAAATTTAATATGAAATTAATGATCAATAATACACAAAACTAATACATTCATTATATCGACCGAAAATATTTACCACAACTATATAGGAGCTACTCGATGATCAACACCTCTTTGGCACTTGAGCAGAAACAACTACTGAACTTGAAATACATGTCACTTGAACATAATAAAACAAGTCAAAGTGTGTATTCATTAATTTGCATTCGCTAGATTAGTCAGATTAATACAAGACAAATCTTTCATATCATCAACCTTACACGTTATCAACTGTTTTGTCTTGACAGAGGTCCAAGTCTGAAGGGTGCTATCCATTGCAACTCTTGATCATCTTCCCTTTCAAGTGGAAGTCCAAAATCAAGGATGCATCCTCACAAATATTGAATAGAGATGCATTACTTTAGTTTTTTCTCTGTTATGAAATGGAATATTAGCAAGAACATTGGCAAATTATTTTATTCTTTCCTTGGGCAAGTCACAACAAATTTGAATTTTCTGTCTTCTACGTGATCTAAGGCTTTTCATCAATTACTGAATTATTCATGAAGTTGTTGGTTCTTCCAATCTTTTGCTACAAAGTTAATTACTTTCTAGCCTCAAATGAGTCTTAGTCCTTATATTTAGTTACTTACTAGCCATGTACAAGATCCTAAAAAAGCACTAGAAAATCTTGGATTGAATGTCCAAATACTATCACTGAGAGAGGACACTAAACATAAAAGGCATCAAGAAGTGATACAACTTGTTCCTGCAAATAAATCATCTTTTCAACAACAATTTTGTGCTCTTATGCAACCTATAATTTTAACATCAAAGCCGCAACTTCTATTAATTAGTTTGTAAGAGAATGCAGAACCTTAAACTAAAAGCACCCAGTTCACTCATTATGCAAATCAACATAGAAAAACGTGTTAGGGTTTTGGACCTATATAAATAGAAAGTCCCCTTCTCATACCATAACACAGTAGCATCCACGGTGTAGTCATTTATGCGTGTTGTTTAGGGGGAGGATTTCTCCCAATGGTTTTATGTTTTCTTTAATACTGATTTTCATGTGTAGGCCAGTTGGCCAAATTATATCAATAATATTATGTTTTAGTCTATATTGTGTCATTTGAATTATCACCATCTTGGTTTGCAAACTTTAAGCTTCCGCATGACGCCCTCTCGATTTTGAACCCAGCAAGGGGTATCAGAGCCTACGTTCAAAGGTCCAATTGTTTGGTAAAACGAGATTAAGGATAGGTTCAAAGCGGTTTCAAAATCAAGTTGTAACCAGTTTGGCGATAATAAAGATTTTTTGTCCAACTACATATGGAGAAGAAGTTTGAAACATATTTCAACAGTTGTTGTATCTTTAAAAATAAAAATAAAATATTCATTTTAACCCACTTTTAACCATAATATTTTCAATCTTATTTTTAACCATGACAAGCAGCAGTGATGAAGATTATGTGAAGAACAAAAATCATGCATGCGAAGAAGGTGAATCAAATTATGTCAGGAAAATCAATCCAAAAAGAGGAGATTTGTTAGGGTTTTTGCCCTGATTTTTTTACCAAATTTAAGTTTTACTTTTCTTTGAAAGAAAATAAAAGTAATACCATAATTACTTTTACTTTTCTCGAAAGAAAATATAAAACTTTTCCATATTTGGCTAACATCTTTCTTAGAGGAATGATTTTGAACCTCTATAAATAGAAAGCCTCCCCTCTCATACCATAACATAGTAGCATCCATTATGTAGTCATTTACGAGTGTTGTTTAAGGGAAGATTTTCTCCCAATAGCTTTATATTTTCTTTAATATTAGTTTTCATGTGTAGGCCAGTTGGCCAAATATACCAATAATATTATGTTTTTAGTCTATATTGTGTCATTTGAATTATCACCATCTTGATTTGCAAACTTTAAGCTTCCATATGACACACTCTCGATTTCGAACCCAACAAAATGAAGGAAACGGTTCATTATGCAAACCATCATATTTTTTAAGTGCAAGCCTGTATGTTATTAAGATCCAATTTAGCATTAATCAATCAAGACTACACCATTCACAAATAACAAACACCAAGGTACCTCACCTTGAATTTGCAAAGTCAAAATATCCGTCACTAAGGCAAATAAAAAAGGGCTAAGGGTCGATTCTTGGTGTAATCCCATCAAGATGGAAAAGTTCTCTGAGTCCCTTCCCACAGTCCTAATCTGAATCTTGGCTCCATCGTACATATCCTTAATTGCCCTAGCATATACCATAGGTACACTCTAACCTCTAAGCACCTTCGTAAAACCTTCCTTGAAAAATCATTTTCTAGAAATGTGACATCATATTCAATTTCATTCATACTTTCATCTTAGTTCTTCCCTTTTGGACTCGGTCTTCCAAAATTGCCAAACAATCTCTTACATATGCAACAACCCTAAGGTCGTAGATAATTTAGGTTTGGTTTATGATAGTCCATAGCTCATAAGGAGTGCAACGTACTAATTTATAAGACATTTTATTCAATATGTAGATTTCTGTCAATAACACATCCCCCTGGAGAAGATAAGTAAATTCATTTGCATCATATCATGGACCTTGTCATGTCCAATAGTGTTATATTCCTCTTATCTAATACACTATTTTGTTGAGGTATATAAGGAATACTTAATTGTCTGGCAATGTCATTCCTCTAAACAATTCTTCAAATTGACTTGATGGATATTCACGGTCTCTATCGATTCTAAAGCAATCAAATGCTTCTGATTTATGAGAAATCCAAAGAGACATAATAAAACATATGAAATTAATAATTATGATAAAATACAAAGCACCAGACTTAGCTCTCACAGTCATTGGACCATAAATATCAGAACAAAACAATTATAATGGGAAATTAGTTCTCTATGTTCACCTTACCGAGGACATAATCCTAGATGTAAAAGTATGGAGTTTGAAGATTAGAATAAAAGAATAGTAGGTAGCCGAGTATTGTCTTAATCTTATGTTGGAGAGCAGGGGCAAGTGTCCTCTACTAATTTTCTTCTTAGTTAGTATGCACCCAGGACTTTATTCTTCATTTCTTACTACTAGTGTACTATTGATTAGTTTGCTTTGTTTATTCTTACTACTACCATTGCTTTATTTGCTTTTTTTTTTGAAATTGATTTTGTTGTCGTTATTACTTTCCAATACTACTATGATTATTTCTTCTGAGCCAAGGGTTTATTAGAAATGGACTCTCTGTCCCATAGGGGAAGGGGCAAGGTCTACGTACATCCTACCCTTCCTAAACTTCACTTGTGGGATTACACTTGGCATATTGTTATTGTTGGAAAAATCAACTCTCTTGGGCTTCCCAAATGATTTATGTATAATCTTTTCGGTAAGACAATTCTCACATGTCGGCATTTCAATTTTGGAGAAAAACCTAGCTATCTTTTGCCAATCAAGTTGTACAATCTTGCCCTTTGTGGCCTAAACTCGTATGCCATGTAATAACATCATTGTTACTAAAATAACATGGCAGAATGCAACAATCAACATAATATTCACAAATTAAAGAATTATAATCTAGAACGATAGAATTACCATGAAAAGATCCAAAACCATAAAACCATTGTTTAAACTAATTCTAACTCTATTGTGATTAAAACTTATCTAGAAGAACACAAGTGCTATAAAATCTCTGTTTAAATCAAAGACCGGCCACCATGCAAATCCATTTTGCAAGTGTCTATCCATTTGACTTCAAAGTTCAAACTTTGCATTATTTCCTACATGTGTCACCTTGATCCAGGTGACACTCGACGAAACCCTACAAATGCTTCTTGATCACAACTCACATTGTTGATGGCCCTCAAGTATACAATCTACAAAGTTAGCTTTAACATATCTTTTGTTAGACAGTGTTATCCTTTTCCGAGTGACTCTAAGAATGGTTAATACCTTCAAGGGTGTTGCTCCTCAGTAACATACCACATCTTATGTCTCAAGATGTCGTAATTTCCTTGTTTAAGTTAGAAATGATGTTTTTTGCAACCATGTGTGTTATATGAGACAAACAAGTTCTATTCACCAATAATGCATGTGATATATACACCTAAGTAAATTAATTCTCATAATAATTTCATACTTAGTGTAAAATCAAAAAGTCACATTGTTTTCAATCGTTATCTACAATATAATCCAAATGTTTAATCAAAAGTCAAATATTTTAATTGTGTATTCTATTAATGACTTTAACTTAAGTCTGAACCCATTTAGAAAAAATAAACAAGAGATGGAAAATGATAGAAAATCAACACAATCCATATATTGAAAAAAATTACAATAACAAATACAAGTCCGCAAGGACATAATTCTCCCACTTGGCTTTAACTAGTCAAATATACATCCTAAAAGGCTAACTTGATCAATCCTCATGATAAAAACCAGCTAATTATCACCTTTAAGGTTGTCGTAGAGAATCTGCTAAAATTGTCAAAAGCTTCCCAATCTGAGATTCTAATAAAATTAGTTGGTTCAACTCATATTAATTGAAAAAGGTGAACATGTTTATGTATTGTATGCTTGTAGAATTAGAAGACATCTTAAAGGTCTTAAATTATATATGTTTTTTTATCCTTCCTTTCGTACAACCCTTTGATCCCTTAACAAATTTTGGCTGGAAATAATCCAATATCATCTCAAATGGAGGCGAGGTCGTACATTTTCGTCGAAAATGTAACATATGCAACGAGGCACGGACAACGCCCCCTCATCTTTATCTTCTTCACTCTCACTTGCCCGCATGAAGTGTCTTCGACTATGCTGCCTAGCAGTTCCTTCATCAAACGACTCCATTATATTCTTTCTGACTCTTCTACTTCTGCTTCAACTCATTTCATTTTCAAAGCCATCGAGGCTTCTTTTACTTCTCTCCTTTTACTGTCCACGCATTGCTATGCACCTCTATCTCTAGCCATAATTTTTAGATGATCTACAATAGACCAAACAGTCTAGGGGTTAAAAGAGCAACCATTTGCAGCAACAGAAACGATAAAATAAAGAATAAAAAACAATCCAAATAACATTATAGGTGTGTTTGCGTTGATGTTTTTTGTGGAAAATATTTTCCTAGAAAAATGTTTTCATGAAAAAAAAGTTGATTTCTTACTTATTTTCTTATGTTTGGTTGGTGAGTGGAAAATATTTTCTAGTGTTTGGTTGGTGAATGAAAAAATATTTTTCAAAAAATACACTTTAGTGTTTAGCTAAAGAGTAGAAAATACTTTTTAGAAAAATAATTTTTGACCCCGCAAATTTTTTTGTAGGATTTGTTCGATATGGAGGAGGAAAATATTTTCTAGAAAAATAAATTGTTTCTTACTTATATTCTTGAGTTCATTTTGCAAGTAGCAAAAATATTTTCTAAAAGTATTTGTATATATTTAACAAAAAACAATGAGAACGAATAGGGTAAAAAGGGTGGGGTAAGAATTTTTTTTTTTTGAAACTTTTTTTAAAAAATAAATTAAGAAAATAAAATCTGTTTTTTGGGAGGGGGCTGGTTTAAGGGGGGGGGGGGGGTGGAGAAAAAAATTTGGTATTTTTTTGAAAAATAAATTTAAAAAATAATTTATTTATTTATTGGTTGGGGGGGATGAGGTAGGGGGTGAGGGTGGGGTAAGAAAAAAAATTAAATTTTTTAAAGAAATTTAATTCTTTTTGGTGGGTAGGGGCTGGGTAAGAAAAAAGTTTAATTTTTTTTTTTAAAATTAAAATATTTTTTTCTAAGGGGGCTGGTAGGGTGTAGGGAATGGGGTAAGAAAATATTTGAAATATTTTTTTGGATAGGGGTGGTAGGGGTGGGGATGTTATAGGGGATTTGGGGTCGAGGTAGGAGTAGGTGAACATTTCAACTTGAAAGTAAGTTTTGAAAAATGTTTTCCTTAATTTTTGATGGAAAGTCATTTTTCTTAAATTTGAGAAAAATAAGATAATTTGAAAACAATTTTCAAAACATTTAAGCCAATCAAACAGGAGAAAATTGAAAAACATTTTTCAGAAAATGTTTTCCTTCATACCAAATACACTCTATAAGGAAGAACAATTTAGAAAATCTAAAAAATCAATTCTTTAATGGACCACAGTTCTATTATCAAAACATGTATTTGCAACAACACAAACTAATTAATTTTGAATCAAAACTAGCAAAATATAATGGTATTTACCATTCCAACGAAGAACAATTCAAAAAAAATAAAATGAATTTGAATCATCAAAATTAAAAAATAATATTTAGGTGAAATACTGACCAAAATACAATTAAAAAAGATATACAATCACTTGAAGATAAATAAATATATGATAAGTGAATCATTGCCCTGATTCGAAGAAATTTTAATTTTTTCTTGAAAAAAATTCAACAGTCGAAAAATGAAAACGTTGACGAAAACAATCGATATATAGCTTAAAATGACAGGAAAAGCAATAATATTCACCCAACTATGAAAAACGATGGAGTCACGGGTTGAATGGAAGAAACGATGGAGTCACGGGTTGAATGGAAGAAAATCGTCGACAAAAAATGGGAAAAAACTCATTGGGAGATGTGGGAATATCAGAAGTCAGGAGAGACGAGAGGGGAGAAGGGGAATGTGTTTGTATGTAGTATTTTAAGGGGAATGTGGGGGGGGGGGGGGGGGGGGTAAAGCGTTTAAAAAATAACTTAAAAGGCTTCTCTAAGTTTTTAGAAATACTTTTTATCCCCGGACTCCAACCCGACCCTAGTTACTAAATTAGGGTATCCTCTTTTACCAATTAAGTTTTCATAGTGTCTTCTTTTACAAATCTTCTCCTTTTACTTGCAGTATTTCAAAAATAATTCTTTCACTTTATTTTTCCTCTGCGTGTTGTTTTTACTTGGTTCATATATTAAAAAAATATATATTTTAATTTACTTGTTCAATTTATAAAATTAAGAGAGTTTAATAATATTTTTTCTTTCTACCATTAGTATTAAGTAACAACATAAAATAACTAATAGTAGTCAAATTTAGAGTCCAAATAATCATTAATAGTAAAATATACCCTTAATTTAAAGTGTTCTTAAGGGATGTGCCAAGTCAACAAAGTTGACTAGTAAAAGTGAATGGAGGAAGTATAATTTATCTTCAAACTCCTTTATCTTATATTGAGAAAAAAAATAAAAACTCTTTTCCACTAATTACAGAAGCAAGAAGGAAGAGAAGTGAATTATTTGATCGAGATAAAGGGAACAAAAGGTGAAGTTCAATTAGGGTTGCAAATCAATAAATCCGCAAAACAGATATTTAAGAATTTGAATAATAAGTCCACCAAATCTTTCACCATATTTAGAGTAATTGTCGGGTTAAGTGGATCAAATTTTAATTAAAATAAATAAGTAGCAACTACTCTACCTAGGCACCAGGTTCCTATAACAATATTTGAAATGGGGAAAACACTAACTGTCACGACCCAAACTACTGGACCATGCGGGTACCTACGCTATTCTAATCAGCTAGGAGAACTCTTATTACCCAACTAAAAATATCCAGAAGACTTCTATTTTAAGGAAATACTGAATTAAATATAATAAAATAAATTAAATATTAATAAATAATTTTTTTAATAAATCTTCTTACAAGTGTCCTTCACTATTCGAAGACTTAGTTAGACATGTACAAGAGCTATCTACTACAACATAGACTGACAATAAAATAAATAATACGAAGACTCTAACATCTGTCAGGATGAAAGTGCAGAAGTTAGTGCTGAATATCGTCATCCATTTAATAACTGCAAACTAACCTGCATCCAGTCTACACCCCAAGAAGAAATGTAGAAGAGTAGGGTTAGTACAACCACACGTACTAGTAGGCATCATCGGCCGACCGTGTTAGTCCATATAATCATAAAATAGAATTAAGGAAAATAGATCATGACATTTTGAATGGAATATAATTCAACTAAGGTTGACATTATTACTTTACCTATATAACTTACATCATCCATCTACTCTTTCAACTCCATCAATATTATATTCACTACTAACATTCTCTAGCCTCATTAATTCACACAATCAACCACAATCCAACGCTAATATATCACTATTCCTCATTATTCACCTTATCTTTTTCATTTCTCATATTCACAAGAAAAATCCATAATCATAGACAACCCACACTAAACCTTGAGTTAACAACCAAATGCTCTCTTATAATATTAAAGAATGATAACTAGCCATTCTGGTAAGCTATGATTAAAACACGTATAAATGAAGCAAGTCAACCAGCATATAAGTAAGTACAAAGTTTCACTTATTCAAATACATATAACACAATCAAATACACAATGAATCAACAATACAACAATAACAAATTAAGCAATGCTCACAGACAAGCCACATAATCATCAAGAGTATCAACCATACTGTAAACATCCATAGGATCAACACAAATATGTACACACATGCTATGAGACTTATTTTTGCCCAAATAGTCATGACCTGCAGGGAACAATCTATGTTCATGTACCGTACCATACCGGCGTGGTACCCAATCTACCATATACATATCCAGACCGGCGTGGTACCCGATTCATCATATACATATCCGTACCAGCGTGGTACCCGATCTAACATATACATATCCGTACCGACGTGATACCTGATCCAACATATACATATCCGTACCGGTGTGGTACCCGATTCATCTTATATATATCCGCACCAGCGTGGTACCCGATCTAACATATACATATCCATACCGGCGTGGTACCCGATCCACAATAAACAAGTAATATCAATATCAAAT
The DNA here is from genome assembly GCF_002878395.1 of Capsicum annuum. Lineage (NCBI taxonomy): Eukaryota > Viridiplantae > Streptophyta > Magnoliopsida > Solanales > Solanaceae > Capsicum > Capsicum annuum. Next base: position 20,354,586 of record NC_061115.1, on the reverse strand, counting down.
TTACACTTCCTCACAGCATACAACACGATTTACTAAGTTTACAAGTACACTTAAAATCATGAGACAATCTCATCAAGTAAATTTTAAAAATCATTTATACACGCATCAATAATCCAAACATCAACAATTTCAAGTATGTCCGAATACCAATCAACAAGTATCCAATTTAGAAGAATACACACAATTAAGTCGAGTCTAAACTCTAATTAAACCATAACCTACTATATACATTTTATTAAATTCACACTATTTTTCAAGATGCAACATGACATACTAAATTTATAAGTGTACTTAAAATCATAAAGAAATTAGATCAAGTGCTTTCATTTATCAATATTTTGGCCCTCTCATGGGTATTATTTCAATAATTCATCACGATCATTAACAAGCCATTCATGGAATTAATACAAAGAGTTATCGTTATCAAACAAGCCTCTCATAAGCACATTTCAATAAATCTTCATTATCACCAATTTAGCCTCTCAAGGGCATCCAATAGATAAAGTGCTTTTATCAATACCAAACAAGAATATCATAAAATAAATCACAATTTAACACTTAAGCATGTAAGTCACTATTGGAGTATACTTACCCATTAATTATTAATATGTCACTTTCTCTTTCCATATAATACAATCATTACACTTATTCAAGTCATCTATCCTTTAGATATTACTATGCTCATCAATACTTAATCTTATCATGATTCTCCTCATTATATTATTGTCCAATACATGCAACTTAATATCATTATAACTCAACTAGGCTCATCACTAGAACAACTAAGAACTATCATGTCCACATACTTCATTTACAACAATCTCCTTGCGGGGACATAGCACATAATATCATAAGTATCATATAATTAATCAATAATATAGTTTACGGGATTAAAGTTAAGTTCTCATGTCTTTATCCACCTCAACTCCATCCCCACAGGCCTAGACATGTTTTCTCCTATCAATTTTAAATCATGAAAATATAAAATAACACAATCTTATACTCATTAAACCTAGCCTACCTGGACGCCAAACTTTTGGAAGAAACAAACTGCAACAAAGATGCTCTTTCCTTTCCTTCATGCCTTGGAATAATCAATCATCTAAAAATCAAGAAATTATAAGAGTAATTAAATAATTACTCTTCAAATAAATATCTTGGGGATTCAAACCCATTAATTCTACCCTTAATTCGAGGTCTATATCATTCTCCAAGTTCAATTAATCATTAATTAGCTATTTCAATGTAAGACCCCGCCAAAAAAATCAAGCTCAACTTAGTCTTTTAAGCTTGCTAACGGGTCCTAGACTTAGAGAATTCTAGCCAAGTATTGAGACTTAGTATTATTTTGGCCTTACAAGTTTCAAATTTTTTGGACCTCGTTTAGACCATGTTCGAGTGATCAAAATAGTGAGTTGATGCGATCTCGATGCATCACATCGTCCCTCGTGCCGACAGATATTTTTTCCTCAGCTCAGTGCAAATTCCAGTAAACCAATGTGGACTCGACATGGCACATTGGCCATCACATTGATGCCAATGATGTGGCTCGTCGGTCTACGCATCGATAGTTAGGTTTTCATTCATTGAAAAGCCGCTTTCATAGGGGTATTTGGATCTTTTTCACCACCTCTATACAGTCCTAAAACATGAAATTCATTCCCCATTAAGCAATATACGCTGTCTTTTTCTCAAATTTCTCAAGAACAAGAACTCTAGGTGATTTAATTTCAAAGCCAAGGCTCAAGATTTCACCATTTATTCTTCAAGAATTACAACCAAGGTATGTTAAGTGTTTATCCAAGTACCCTTGAAGTTCAAGAAACCTTTTTGAAACTACACGTTAAATAATGAAATTCATGATTTGATTTGACTATGTTCATGATTATTATGTTGATGGAGTTTTCTAATCCACAATTAGTTGCAAGATTCATGTGAAATCATTTATTATATGCATAGTGTCATGTGAATTCATGCTAAAGCCTCGAGATTGTGAATTTGGTGTTGAAATTATGATGCCCTCATGTTGTCTATTATTATATGCATGTACTATGCCCTCCAAGTGTTGATGAATTGCTCATGTGAGTTGAATAATGAAATTATATCATGCTAACATGTATTCCCCACTCATGTACATGTTAATGAATTACAAGTGGTTGAATAAATGTCTCTATGAATGAACTATGGACTAGTATACATTGTTATTACTTTCAAGACTATGCTATGCTTTACTTTTCATACTATCAAGTCCTGGGGATATTTAATACCTGACAATTTATCTGTTTACCTAGATCCAGTGTCAGTTATAGAGTATTCTCAGTCATGTCACGACAAGTAGTACTCTTAGTCAGTTATAGAACTCAGGAAAATGTAGTAGTACTCAGTAATTAGTCTCAGTTTAGTATTCAGTTCAGAACCCAGTAGTGTTTAGTTTAGAATTTAGTCAGTAATTAGTTTAGTACTCAAAGAACTCAGAATCAGTCCAGTCCGATTTAATATTTAGTTCCAACCTTAGTAAACTCGGCCAGCTAACAAAACTTAGTAGTATTCAGTCAGTTAATAGAATCCTGTAGTATTTCATTAGTCAACAAAACTCAGTAAACTCAGTTAAGTTTTGTTAAATGGTATGATCCATAGTAGTTCAGTCAAGCCTAGTACAGTCTAGGAATTAGTTTAGTGTCTTTCAGTTGGGAGTAGAATTCAGCACTGAGTGAGCCTAGGGATGGGGGCTCACCTGTCAATTAGGATTGAATCTCTAGAAGCAATCCCTAAGTTCCAAAACTACGTAGCCAATGTAGATTATGAGATATCACCCGTTAGATAAGACTGACATACTCAGGGATCACCCACTAGTTTAGGACTTATCTCAGGGGTCACTCTCTAGAATAGGACTGATCCCACAATAAGTTGTCTTTACTCGTGGCATGGTTCTAACACCCTTCTAATTGGGGTTAGAGATTGAAACGTAAATCAGTTGCCTTATTTGGGGCATGTTGGTTAGATGATTACCTCCCACAATCTCAGTTTCAAATTCAGTCTCAGTATCAAACTCAATTTAGCTCTACAAATTTAAGACTGTCAGACACAGTCACTCAGCTCAGTATGTAACTCAGCATAGTTCTACAGAATCAAGACTATCAGATAAAGTCATTCAGTTATCAGTAATACAGTATTAGTAAACCCAGATATCAGTTAATCAATATTCAGAACTCAGTATCATTTATAGTTTACATACTCATGCATATACTCTCATTTAGATATATTCCTGTCATTCAGTCAATATTGTTCATGTATATAAACCCATGCATTTCAGCCTACCTCATTTAGCATACCAGTATATTCAAAGTACTGATGCATACCTTTCTTTTGCACTATGATGTTTTATATCATAGGTTCAGACACATGGGCTCCCGATCATTCTTAGCAATTAAGATATTCAGCTGACAGTGTTAGTGGCGAGTCCTCTTAGTTTGAGGACATGATGATTATTTTAGTAGTTCAGAGTTAGTTAGGGACTTGTCCCATCAACTCCATATTTTAGACAGTTTAGAGGCTTTTTCAGACTAGAGTATTTCAGATAGATATTTCAATATTCAGTATTTAGTATTTATTTTTAGTTTTTGAACCTTATGGCAAGTTTCCTCTAAATTTCTACATTATCATAGTATTATTACTCAGTTATTGAAGAAGGTACCAGTCATGGGTTAGCTTGTGGTCCCTCAGGATTATGAGCACTGTGTAGCCTCCGAGGTACAGACTCGGGGCATTACAAACTTGGTATTAGAGCCTAAGGTTCAACAGAGTCCTAGAAAGTCAGAAATCCGCATTTAGTAGAGTCTTATGCATGGGTGTATGGCGCACCACACTTATGGACAGGAGGCTATGGGGTAGTTTAGGAAAAGTTTCCCTTCTTTCAGTATTCATATCGTGCGAGTGAGCTTTAGATCAGTTAAACTCTCAGTATAATCCAATCTTTTTTCTTCTTTTATTTATAGAACATGCCTCCCAAGAAGAACAGGTAATTGGCCAGCCCCCCAGCCCATCTAGGCAGATCCTCTAGATAAGCATGTTTTCCATGCAAAATTTAGGGCCGCATTTACTACTCTAACCAATTCAGTAGTAGCTCAGAACGAATGGCCAACTACTGTTTAGGCCAACCCAGAGGCCAATACTGCTTCAGCTAGGATTTGGGACTTTACCCGAATAAACCCTCCTTCCTTTATGGGATTTAAGTTAGAAAAGGATCCATAGGAGTTTCTCGACTAGGTTCAGAAAGTCATAAATATTATGGGATTAACTTCCAATGAGAGTGCTGATTTAGCTGGCTATCAGCTACAAGATATAGCCCATACATGGTTTAAGCAGTGGAAGGTAGATAAGGGTACAAATGCAGAACCTATAGAATGGGAATAGTTTTCTACCGCCTTTTTAGATTGATTCTTTCCCATAGAGATAAGAAAAGCCAAGGTGTTAGAGTTCATTAATCTCAGGCAAGGCAGTATGAGTGTGAAAAAGTATTCCCTTAAATTTACTCAGTTATCCAGGTATGATCCCTATGTAATAGCAGACATTAGGTCCAGAATAATCAAGTTCGTATCTGGGGTGTCAGAGAGTATGGTCAAGGAGTGCAGGACTGCGATGTTGATTAAGAAGATGGACATATCTAGGCTTATGATCCATGCTCAACAGATTAAGGAGCAGAAGCTTAAAAAAGAAGAGAGAGAATAATAGAGCCAGAACGGGTAGCTTTAGTTTTGCTTAGCCAGGTTTAGAGAGGGGTAACAGTCCTCAGTTCAGTCAGAGGTTTTCAATCCCAGCTCCATCTTCAACTAGTGCACTAATACCAAAGTTCAGAATTGACCTTCGAGATGAGGCACCAGGATCCAAAACCTAGGGTAGTGTGAGCAGGGGTCTTACCTATCTACTTTGTAGAAAATATGGTAGACATCACCTAGGTGTGTGTAGAGATGGAAGTGATATATATTTTGGATGTGGCAAGCCAGGCCGCATGATGTTGAAGTATAGATTAATGTCTCAGAGGAGAAAAGATTTGTGCCAACAGGGTCAGTCTAACAGTTCTTCAGTTTAGTTCGGTTGCCTGAATCAGCAGGGTGCCACTTCCAGTGCCGCTAGTAGGCAACACTCAAATAGGCTTTATGTACTTCGGTCCTGATAAAGTCAGGAAAGTTCTCCTGATGTGGTCATTGGAATGTTATAGATCTCTCATTTATATGTTTATACCTCTTTAGATCCAGGATCATTTTGTTCTTTTATAACTCTTTGCATAGCAGTCAACTTTAAGGTCAGACCAAAAATTAACAGGACCTTTCCCAGTCTCTACCCTAGTGGGCCAGTCTATCATAGCCGGCAGGTAAACAAAAACTGTCTGGTTATGACATCTCAGAAAGTTAAGCCTTTAGAGTCTAGTAGTAATGTCAGTATGTGTAGAAAAGCGGTGGAAGGGGATGACGCCCAACTCGGCAGTACCTTAGATTAGAGTTTTGTATTCCAGTTATTATGATGTCTACTCATGGTTTACATGTCAGCTCTATGATCATAGCCCATATTTGTGCATATTAACAAAAACCATGTACGCTTACAGTTCCTAGTATAAGGACTTCCAGTTCACTCAGTTTTACGAATCATGTTCCATGAATACAGAAACTCCTAACTCAGGTCATGCAACTCATGACTTCTGCAGTCATGCCTTACAGCGTGTTCATTCTTAGTTATAGTCTCCATTATAGTCTTAGTTATAGTGTTAGTATCAATATCAGTCCAGTAATCATATCAAAAACTCAATTTAGTTTCAGGTTTGCTTGACCATAGTGTACAATTATTAGTTATTCAGTTATAAGTTTTTCAGTGCCTTAGTTTACAAAATATTTCAAAATCATATTATACCTTGGTCTTGTATTCTCATATAATACAATTTTCATGAATTCATGCTCAGTTATCTCATGTTACTCAGTCGGTCCTTTCCTTATAGGCATGATACTCTACAGTTTTAGTCCAGTTATTCAAACTAAGTACAGTTCATACTTACATGACCAGTATTCAGCTATCAACCATTTAGTTAATCAGACAAGTTAGTATATTTGTGCATTCATGCTCAATGCCCATGTGAATATTTTTAGCAGTCTCGGTGATGTGTTATATTAAGATGGAGAGTATAGTTGAGAGAGTATTCAAGGGATATGTCTAAGCTTGAAAATTATAGTTGCAGTGCATAAGGCTTAGTCACTCCATCTTAGATGATGTTTCGTAGGCCTCGACTTATATTACAAAATTTTAGCCTGGATGTGATTTTCTTATTCAGCTATTTTATTCAGCCCATGTCAAGATATCTTGCTCCCTAAAGCCATTAGAACTCTATAGAAAGAGTGTCAAAGAAAGGCTCGAATCGAATATAATTTTTCAGCATAAGTTGGTCCACAAAGCCGGCATTTTAGTTTAGCAGTTAGGCGGACAATGTTCGTGTGGTTTGGTTCTCCATCTTTCTATTTAGTCACACTATCGAAAGTATTATGAATGTAATTATTCCAAGGTCAAGCAACCATGTGCTTGCGAGTATAGCTCAGTTCAGGTGTCATGCCTTGATTTCAGATCCCCGATATGCAGTCATGATTCAGTTCGTAGGTGCCCTGTGCATCATCTCAATTTTTTCTCAGTATCTCAGCCAAGTCAGTATTCTTTAGGGGACATAATGTCCCAAGGGGGAGATGCATTATAATCTCCCCGAGCTTTCATGACCTAAAACTTCCATATTCTCTTCACGTAACGAATCCAGTTTGGAGTAGTGGGTACTCATAGGTGCACCCTTAATTTCCAATCTCATCCATAAGCCATGTATTCAGGGCCTCAGTTCAGTTCATGATATTCAGTTCATGTATCCCATTTCAGTCTCAGTTATGTTCTCATGTTCCCGTTCATACATGTTTCGTAAATGATCTCAGGTTCATCAGTATTCTCAGCTTAAGGTAACAGTCTTCCTTAGATTGGCTTAGTCCATGTTCAAGTACAGTTACAAACTTGGTATCCATTACCGTTGTATATTCAGTCATGCATTCACGAATTAGTTCAGTCATGTACTCATGCATCAGACATGCATGTCCAGTATATAAGCCAAGATTATCAGTAATCCCAGTCATGCATTCATGAATCATGATCAGCTATGTACTCATGCATCAGCTATGCATGTTCGGTATGATAATTCAGAATATCACTAATTTCAGTCATGAAATCATGCTTCAGTTATGCATGTTCAGTATCTAAGTCCAGTCTATCAGTATTCTTAGTTTAATCAGTCTCATTCAAGGATGAATGTTCCCAAGGGGGAGATATTGTAAGACCCTAAAAAAAAATCCTAAGCTCAACTCAGTATTTTAAGCTTGCTAAGGGGTCCCGGACTTGGAAAATTCTAGCAAAGTATTCAGACTTAGTATTATTTTGGCCTTCGTAAGTTGGTAGCTCTATTTCACGACTCTTATGACCTTAAAGTATCGATCTTTGGATTGATTCATGATTAAGAATATTAGTAGGTGTTTTCGAAAAAGTTTTAAATTTTTCGGACCTCGTTTAGACCATGTTTGAGTGACCAAAATAGTGAGTCCATGCGATCTCTATGCGTTGCATCGTCCCTCACACCGACATATAATTTTTTCTCAGCTCAGTGCAAATTTTAGTGAATTGATGCAGACTCGATGAGGTGCATTGGCCATCATGTTGATGACAATGACGCGGTGCATCGATCTGCATATCGACAGTTTGGTTTTCAGTTACTAAAAATCTGCGTCCATTAGGGTTTTTAAGTCTTTTTCCCCACCCCTATTCAACCTTAAAACATGAGATTCAGCTCTCATTAAGCAACATACACTCACTTTCTCTAAAATTTCTCAAGAACAAGAATCCTAGGTGATTTAATTTCAAAGCCAAGGCTCAAGATTTCACCATTTATTCTTTAAGTATTAAATAACCAAGGTATGTTAAGTGTTCATCCAAGGGTTTCCTTCCACCCTTGGAGTTCAAGAAACCTTTTTGAAACTACACGTTAAAGGGTTTAATAAAACTGATGACTTGATTTGTCTATGTCCATGATTATTATGTTGATGAAGTTTTCTAATCCACAATTAGTTGCAAGATTCATGTGAAATCATTTATTATATGCATAGTGTCATGTGAATTCATGCTAAAGCCTCGAGATTGTGAATTTGGTGTTGAAATTATGATGCCCTCATGTTGTCTATTGTTATGTGCATGTACTATGCCTTCCAAATATTGATGAATTGCTCATGTGAGTTGAATAATGAAATTATATCATGCTAACATGTATTCCCTATTCATGTACAAGTTAATGAATTACAAGTGGTTGAGTAAATGTCTCTATGAATGAACTATGGACTAGTATACATTGTTATGACTTTCAAGACTATGCTATTCTCTACTTTTCATGCTATCAAGTCTGGGGGGTATTTAATACCCAACAATTAAGCTGTTTACCTAAAGCCAGTGTCAGTTACAGAGTAGTCTCAGTCATGTCACAATCAGTAGTACTCTTAGTCAGTTACACAACTCAAGAAAATTCAATAGTACTCAGAAATTAGTCTCAGTTCAGTATTCAGTTCAGAACCCAGTAGTATTCAGTTCATAATTCAGTCAGTAATAAGTTCAGTACTTAGAGAACTCAGAATCAATCCATTCTGGTTCAGTATTCAGTTCCGACCTCAGTAAACTCAGTCAGCTAATAGAACTCTATAGTATTCAGTTAGTTAATAGAATCCAGTAGTATTCCATCAGTCAACAGAACTCTGTGAAATCAGTTCAGTTCTGTTAAATAGTACGATATGTGACAGTTCATTCAAGCCTAGTATAGTCTAGGAATCAGTTCAGTTTCTTTTAGTTGGGAGTAGGATTCAGTACCGAGTGAGTCTAGGGATGGGAGCTCACCTGTTAGTTAGGACTGGGTCCGTAGGAGCAATCCCTAAGTTCTTGAACTACGTAGCCAACATAGGTCATGAGATGTCACCTGTTAGATAGGACTGACATACTCAGGGATCACCTGCTAGTTTAGGACTGATCTCTGGGGTCACCCGTTAGATTAGGACTGACCCGACAGCCAGTTGTCTTTACCCGTGGTATAGTACTAACACCCTTCCAATTGGGGTTAAAGATTGGACCCCAACTCAGTTATCTTAGTTGGGGCATATCGGTTAGATGATTACCTTCCACAGTCTCAGTTTCAGATTCAGTCTTAGTATAGAACTTAGTTCCGCTCTACAGATTTAGGACTGTCAGACACAGTCGCTCAGCTCAGTATAGAACTCAGCATAGTTCCACAGAATCAAGACTTTCAGATACAGTCATTCAGTTATCAGTAATACAGTATCAGTAAACCCAGATATCAGTTAATCAGTATTCAGAAATTAGTATCCAGTGTTATCATGACCCCATTTATAGTTTACATACTCACGCATGTACTCCCATTCAGTTTTATTCATGTCATTCAGTCAGTATTGTTCATGCATATGAACTCATGCATTTCAACCTACCTCACTTATCATACCAGTATATTCAAAGTATTGAGACATACCTTTCTTTTGCACTATAATGTTTTATATCTAGGTTCAGATACGCGGGCTTCCGCTCATACTTAGCAGTTCAAATATTCAGTTGACAAAGTTAGTGGTGAGTCCTTTTAGTTCGAGGACATGATGATTATTTCAGTAGTTCGGAGTTAGTTAGGGACTTGTCCCATCAACTCCATATTTAAGACAGTATAGAGGCTTTTTCATACTAGAGTATTTCAGACACATATTTCAGTATTCAGTATTTATTTTTAGTTTTTGAACCTTATGGCAAGTTTACACTAAATTTTTGCATTATCACAGTATTATTACTCAGTTATTGCAGTAGGTACCAGTCATGGGTTAGCTTGTGGTACCTTGAAATTATGAGCAGCGTGTAGCGTCTGGGGTACAAACTCAAGGCGTTACATTCAAGCATAACCCATCTCAATTAATGGAGTTTTTATGCTAAAGGTCTTATCTTTACGGAATTCAAGGTTCCTAACCATCAAAATTCATAATCTAGTTTATGACATTTATCTTAGAAATTTCTAATTTATAGTTTAGAATCAAATCTAGGTCATATTAAAAATACCCATGAGTATTCCCTAAAAGAATTCTACCATTAAAGGTCTTTTTAAGGATTCCAAGATGTTAAAGAATTAAAAGATGAAGAAAATAATGGAAAAACTTACCTCAACGAAGGAATTTCACTTTAACCTTTGGAAAATCACCTCTCTAGGGGTGTGGAATGAAATTTAGGGTTTTTAGACCCAAAATATGGCTGAATTTGATTTAAATATCATTCAAATTTTCGCTATAACAAAATCCTATTTCAGCTCGGACAGTGCTCAGTAAAACAATCATAACTTTTTACTCCGAATTCGAATTGAGGAACGGTTTATTGCATTGGAAAGAGGACTTAGAGATATTTGATTTGGTAGGTATTGGGATCCCTAAATACTTATATTCTATGAGATATGATCATTTTAAGTTGGCCCTAATAGAAACCCATGTCAAAACTGTATCAGAAAGAAAGTTTTATACTTAACTTTGTGTTAGGGATATTGCAGGACCTTAATTTATACCTAAAGAACTTTCAACTAAAGTATTGATATTATCACTCCTGAATAGTTAAATTCATTAGGATTGAGTCTATCTAGACATGTCCGCAAGCTAAAATCTTTGCCAAAAAGTTTGAGGTGACCTAATAAATAAAATATGAGCTATTTTGGAGACAGGTTAATATTGAGGAATGAAAATAAAAAATTATCATGAATTTATTATGAATAATTTATTAACAATGAAATAGGTCATTACAATTAGATACCAATTTACCACCCGTTCATCCCTGAACGGGCATTCAATAGAGAAAAGCACGAGGTTGTAATTAGAGAGACATTACTAATAGAGTTGCTTATACTGCACCCTATTCACTCACTCTATATTCTTATCGACCAACCCACATTCTATACTCAATCATTCTATCAAAGCTTTTCAAAATACGAAGATGCGGAGCCAAATATTTACACACTAATCACTTATTCTCTTTTAAATGGCCTAAGTCTTAAACATGAGTTTTACGAAAGCAAGATAAATATGGTTAAAAGATTCACCTTGGAGAAGATAAATATTCAAAAATATCTCTTTTTTTTTTTACCAAAGCTCTAGAGCCCAAATTCAATTCTGAAAAGTGCTACGATGTGCTACATGAATCTACTACTCAAATTGTCAATATTAGATAAGTCACATCTAATCTACCCAATACACAAGCTCTCCCCGAGACACCTGACTCAGTTTCTAGACAAGACTACTCCATGAAGAATTTACATTTAATCATATTTAAGCCACCACACCACTTACAAGTCACATAACTTAGATATCCACATGAACTTAATCAAAACTATTAAGTTTATTTTATGAAGCTAGCTTCAACACTTTACAAACACTATTATTTTCACCTCAAGATCACCCACATTTCAAGCTTAGTATTTACTACTATACCTAGATGACAACATAACCTCTCACTCATTATACAGGCTTACAACAATTGGCCATAAAGATCCCAAAGAATTATAGCCTACAACACATTCTCCTCCACAGCATTGTTAATATTTATCTAATCATCATACCTTAATCACTCACAAGCAATATACACCAAGTATAACCCAAGAAAATATCAATCATGCCATTTAATAATTCACTTATTCTCCCATTCAGGATGATTCTTAATTATTTTATGAGTGTAACTAAGCCATATGATTTTGCAGTTGCCACCATCATGGGAATTACTATCCTCTAAAAGTATCATCTATTAGCTAACTTTGTGGGACATGTAAATGCATAATTCAGAAACAAAGTCAAGTCAATAATAATTTATCTTCTCAAGATTTTCCTTAATGCATAAATCCACAGCTATAACTTATTTCCTGACAATCAGTAACTCAATATTTTTCAATGACCAACACTTCATGGTCAAGCCAAACCACTCTTATATAACTAATACCAATTTAAGATATACAGAGTCATTCTGATTTCTACCTAATAATAATTTTATTACGGGCTTCACGTAACTCTTAATCACCTCAAGAGTGGTCCCCATACCACTAGCGCATAAGCAAGGTAAAGAAAAATAAACCGATTATAGGTCATTAACGGTCTCATCACCAATATCACATTCAAATAAGTTATCGATCAATTGAGCTATGTTAAGATACCAATCAGGATTTTCTAGATACCAATTGAATCCAACCCATAGTCAAAGATTAGGATGGCATGATTGAGAGAAAGAAAGGAAAACAACTTCTACATGCCTCATAGCTTTTTGAAGATTGAGGGTGGGGCCCTACACACCAATTTATGAAACTCTACTTGACATTGCTCTTGTACCTGTGGGACCGGAGAACCTAATGCTCTGATACCAACTGTCATGACCCAAACTACTGGACCGTGCGGGCACCTACGGTATTCTAAGCAGCTCGGAGAACCCTTGTTACCCAACTTAAAATATCCGCAGACTTCTATTTTTAAGGAAATATTGGATTAAATATAATAAAGTAAATTAAATATTAATAAATAATTATTTTAATAAATTTTCTTATAAGTGTCATTCACTATTCCAAGACTTAGTCAGACTTGTACAAAAGCTATCTATTACAGCATAGACAAACAATAAAATAAATAATACGAAGTGTCTAACATCTGCTTGGATGAAAGTGCAGAAGTTAGTGCTGAATATCTTCATCCATCTAGTAATTGCAAACTCACCTGCATCCAATCTACACCTCAAGAAGGAATGTAGAAAAGTAGGGTCAGTATAACCACACGTACTGGTAGGCATCATCGGCCAACCGTGTTAGTCCATATAATCATAAAATAGAATTAAGGAAAATAGATCATGACATCTTGAATGGAATATTGTAACGACCCGAGACTATCCCTTAGTTGTCAACATGGTGCTTAGGACCACAAGTGATCCCAAGCTAACCCTTGTACTGGCATAACTCATGAGTAACTGACTAAAATACATAAATCATGAAGTAATAAGCGGAAGAAATACAATTAGTTAAATATATTCAAAAACTATTAAAATGAATACAACTCTGCTTATACAAACAAGACTGAAATCAAATACATCAACTTCCACTGACTGTCTATGAAGCCTCTACTAATATTGACTATAGGTAGTCGGGACATGACCAACAACTATGCTAAATCAATACAACTGAATAAAGAAAAAATGAAATACTACTCAAACTATGAATGACTCAAACCCTTGAATCAAAAGGGCTCATCACCTACTGACTGGAAGCTGCAACCGTCTGATTTTGATGTATGGGTTACAACTAGTACCTAAATTATTAAACAATATAGAACACAGACCTATATATAAATCAGTACTTTTGGAATATACTGAGCATATGGGGGTGAATGCATAAGCAAAACAATAATGCAATATTCAAACACACTTTCAAAAATTGCATGCTAAGTATAAGTGACTCACCTTGGCAAGAACAATCAAAACTGTCAAATCATAAATCATGAGTAGTAAAGCATAAAAGTAATTCTTGTGATCCACCACACTTGGTTTTAAAAGTTGTACTCTTATTCTGTTTTTAAATCATGTAGGCTAAGTGAAAAGGGACTCACCTTTATCATATGAAAACTAAAAGCTGAAATCTGATAACTGATGTCTTATGTAAGACAACATCTGAGTAAATTTGTGAGCCTTTACACAGTTTCTAAAAGTTGTTCTGTTATTCTATTTTAGGACTTAGGATTAGGGAGGTTCTTCTAACTGACATAAACCATGTGAGCTGTTATGGAGTCTAACGTCTTAACCACATTGGGGAGAGCTATTCTACCTTTGCCATCAGAATAGAACCTTATCTTAAGTAATCACTGTCTTAGCCTACTATGGGCACTTAAAATTTAAACCTATGGTGGCACGTAGTTTTGAGTCATGAGACCTTGAAATCATACCCAACTCTGTACTAAATACTACTCCCATACTTATCTCTCAGAACTTTGAAAATCCACCTTAAAATAGCACAAGGGTTTATAATAAAAACCAATTATGCAAATCTTTCTTTAAATCTCAAACTATATGAACAATATGGATTCCTTATCTTAGCTTAGGATCAAAAGATCAATTCTTTCTTGAATCTTGGTAAACAATCATTAAAGAGACTTAAAACCCTTGCTTTAAACTTATGCAAATTCACAGTAAAACATCATGCTCAATATACTTCTTGAAATACTTCAACAATATCATGCTTAAACTCAATTGGAAATCTATAATCAATGTCTAAAATCATACTCATGGTGTTCGAATCATAAAAGAGGATTCTTTAAATCAAGACAAATATTGACTTTCATGCTTTAATAACTTTATAAATCCAAAACTCAAAACAAGATACTTTGGGTATGAACCCTAATTGCAATTCATGTAAATTCATATAAAGTAATCTTTAAAAACTAGTTTTTGGCACAAGAATGAAAAGAGTATCCTTGTTCATAACCCCACATACCTTATTATGCTTCATTTGATGTAAAATCTTAACTTTGAAGCCTTGGTAATGTTCTTGAATGCTTTTCTTGAACTTCTTAGATTAGGAACCCTAAATTCTTGATTTTTTTCTTGAAGAGGAGGTGATAGAATGGATGATCTTGAAGAGGATTGATTAGGATTTATTCTTGAGAGTAAAATAGGAGAATAAGGAAAAATAATGCCCTAATGGATGCTTAAAATCATGTTTTTAAAACCTAGGTAGAGATGGAAAAAGACAAGACTACCCCTTGGAATTAAAAGTTTCAGCAGAAATCTCGATTTAGAGGCTCACCGCTGAGCGCTATTGGTGACACCGCTATAGGCATCACCGAGTAGTGTAATAGCGGTGACCTACTATTTTGGACAATCCCAACTCTGAGGCTTACCACTGAGCACTATTAGTTCCACCACTATAGGCACCACCGAGAGGTGTAATCGCGACAGTTTACTGCCTCACACAAAAAATGCTATAACTTTTTGCCTGGGTATCGGATTAAAGCGAAATTGGTAAAGTTGGAAAGCTGATTCAATTAACTACAATTTGGTAGATCTTTAACTGGAAAATTCTACATACATTAAAAGTTGTACACTTTCAAAGTTGACTCTTGTAGAATCTAACACCAAACTTAGGACGAATCTAAGGTTCTTAGCTCAACTTTGTTCTAAGTAAATTCTATGAACATCTTTCACTTCGAGAGCACTTCACAAACTAGGATAATGACCATGACACGTGTATTAACATACACATTGTGAGATTAACATTTATACACATAGGAATGACGGTTTGAATTATAGCGCAAAAATACGGGGTGTTACAAATATAATTCAACTAAGATTGTAATAACATTATTACGTTACCTATATAACTTACATCATCCAACTACTCTTCCAACTCCATCAATATTATATTCACTACTACCATACTCTAGCCTCATTAATTCACACAATCAACCATAATCCAATGCTAATACATCACTATTCCTCATTATTCACCTTATCTTTTTCATTACTCATATTCACAAGAATAACCTGTAATCATAGACAACCCACTCTACACTTTTGGGCTAATAACCAAATGCTCTTTTATAATATTAAAGAATGATAACTAGCCATTATGGTAAGCTACTATTAAAATACGTATAAATAAAGCAAGTCAACCAACATATAAGAAAGTACAAAGTTTTACTTTTTCAAATACATATCACACAATCAAATACCTAATAAATCAATAATACAACAATAACAGATCAAACAATGCTCACAAATAAGCCACATAACCATCAAGAGTATCAATCATACTGTAAACATCCACAGATTAACCACAAATATGTACACACAAGCTATGAGACTTATTTTTGCTCAAATAGTCATGACCTGCAGGGAACAATCTATGTTCATGTGATGTACCGATGTGGTACCCGATCTACCATATACAACCCACACTGGTGTGGTATCTGATCTATCATATACATATCCGTACCGGCGTGGTACCCGATCATATCGGCGTGATACCCAATCTAACATATACATATCCATACCAGCGTAGTACCTAATCCATCATATAAATATCCGTACTGGCAAAGTACCTAATCCAACATATACATAACCATACCAGCGTGGTACCAGATCCAACATATACATATCCATATCGGCGTGGTACCCAATTCCCAATAAACAAGTAATGTTAATATCAAATTTATACTTCCTCACAACATACAACACGATGTACCAAGTTTACAAGTATACTTAAAGTCATGAGACAATTCCATAAAGTAAATTTTAATAATCATTAATACACGCATCAACAATCCAAACAACAATAATTTAAAGCATGTCCGAATACCAGTTAAAAAGTAACCAATTTAAGAGCATACACACAATTAAGTCGAGTCTAAACTCTAATTAAATCGTAACCTACTATATATATTTTATTAAATTCACACTATCTTTTAGGATGCAACATGACGTACTAAATTTATAAGTGTACTTAAAATTATAAAGAAATTCAATCAAGTGCTTTTATTTATCAAATTTTTGACCCTCTTACGGGTATTATTTCAATAATTCATCATGATCATCAACAAGCCATTCATGGAATTAATACAAGGAGTTATCATTATCAAACAAGCCTCTCATAAGAACATTTCAATAAATCAACATTATCACCAATTTAGCCTCTCAAGGACATCCAATATATAATGTGCTTTTATTAATACCAAACAAGAATATCATAACATAAATCACAATTTAACACTTAAGCATGCAAGTCACTATTGGAGTATACTTACTCATTAATTATTAATATGTCACTACATTTTTCCATATAATACAATCATTACACTTATTCAAGTCATCTATCCTTTAGATATTACTATTGTCATCAATATTTGATCCTATCATAATTCTCCTCATCATATTATTGTCCAATACATGCAACTTAATATCATTATAACTCAACTAGGTTCATCACTAGAACAACTAAGAGCTATCATGTCCATATACTTCATTTACAACAATTTCCTTGCGGGGACATAGCATATAATATCACAACTATCATATAACTAGTCAATAATATAGTTTTCGGGATTAAAGATAAGTTCTCGTGTCTTTATCTACCTCAACTCTATGTCCGCAGGCCTAGACATATTTTCTCCTATCAATTTTAAATAATGAAAATATAAAATAACACAATCTTCTACTCATTAAACCTAGCCTACCTGGACGACAAAATTTTGGAAGAAACAAGCTGCAACAAAGATGCTCTTTCCTTTCCTTCATGCCTTGGAATAATCAATCATCTAAAAATCAAGCAATTATAAGAATAATTAAATAATTACTCTTCAAACAAATATCTTGGGGATTCAAACCCACTAATTCTACCCTTAATTCCAGGTCTATATTATTTCCCAAGTTCAACTAATCATTAATTAGCTCTTTCAAGCTTAACCCATCTTAATTAATGGTGTTTTTATGCTAATGGTCTCATCTTTATGGAATTCAAGGTTCCTAACCATCAAAATTCATAATATAGTTTATGAAATTCATGTTAGGAATCTTTAATTTATAGTTTAGAATCAGCTCTAGGTCATATTAAAAACACTCATGAGTATTCCTCTAAAGAATTCCACCATTAAAGGTCTTTTTAAGGATTCAAAGATGTTAAAGAATTAAAAGACGAAGAAAATAATGGAAAAACTTACCTCAACGAAGGAATTTTATCTTAAGCTTTGGAAAATCTCCTCTCTAAGGTTGGGAAATAAAATTTGAGGTTTTTAGACCTAAAATATGGCTGAAGCTGATTTAAATATCATCAAAATTTTTACTACAGCAAAATCCCATTTCAGCCCGGACAGTGCTCAGTAAAACAGTCATAACTTTTTACTCCGAATTCAAATTGAGGAAAAATTGATTGCATTGGAAAGAGGACTCAGGGATATTTGATTTTGTAGGTATTGGGACCCTTACCTTCTTATATTTTATGAGATATGGTCATTTGAAGTTGGCACTAATAGAAACCCATATCGAAACTGTATCGAAAAGAAAATTTTATACTTAACTTTGTGTTAGGGATATTGTATGACCTTAATTCATACCTAAAGAACTTTCAACTAAAGTATTGATATTATCACTCATGAATAATTAAATTCATCAGGCTTGACTCTATTAGACATATCCGAAGGCTAAAATCTTTGCCGAAAAGTTTTAGGTGACCTAATAAATAAAATATTGACTATTTTGGACACAAGTTAATATTGAGGATCAAAAATTAAGAATTTTCATAAATTTATTACGAATAATTTAGTAATGACGAAATGGATCGTTACACTAACACATGATTTATCATAAAAAAAACTATTTACTTGAGGGACTAACAATTTTGACCTATGAT
Source organism: Capsicum annuum (assembly GCF_002878395.1). NCBI lineage: Eukaryota > Viridiplantae > Streptophyta > Magnoliopsida > Solanales > Solanaceae > Capsicum > Capsicum annuum. The sequence continues at coordinate 20,336,084 of NC_061115.1, read as the reverse complement.
GTGAAGGGTTTTCAAACAAATTTCAGTAACTTCAAAGAATGATTTAAAATTACAACTCTATAATCTAGGCTACTAACTCTAGACAAGGAAGATAATGCTCATATCGATACGTAGGATATTCTGTCATATGCTTTGGCCATATCCAACTTAAGCAGTATGTTTATCCCAATATATGGCCATATCCTCAGCCCTTACTCAAACCTCAAGCATAACATGCACTTTATGTCAAATTTCAACACATACAAAGAGTCAAAACACAATGGAAAAGTTAAAAAAGAATGTGCCTTTACATATCGTTGTTCAAGTGTTGTGGAGAATCCTTTGTCATAACTTTAATTAGAAAGAGGTAGAGAAGAAGCCTTAGAATCTTCTAGCCTATGCCTATCAAAAGTTATGCTAGACTAATGGAATCAGAAGCGTATTTATAGGTATGCTAGGACTCTTAGACAAATAACTTTAACCCTAGGGACTTTTATAGTTATTTTTTGCCATCAAAGAAATAGCATATATGCATAACTTGGAGGAAAAGTAAATGACTAGTTTATTACTTTACTTGGGAGACAAGAAAAATTTATTATCAAAAATATATGGCTCATTAGTATGTAGTATTATACGTAATATTCTTACATTCTCCCACTTGACCCACATATCAAAATTAGACAATACTTTATGAGTGAAATATAGGCAATATGGTCATACACATATTCACTTAGCTTAAGAGTTATGCAATAATCACTTTATCAAGAATATATTAAAACAAGAATCATGGCGGGCATGCTTTTAATCAAACACTTCCTTCCATGTATTACAATGTATAATATGTTATAAATAAAGTTCCACCAACTTTAACAATGAGCTTAATGTAAGTCATTCAGAGTCCAACTTTATTGGATCCAATGATCATTTTATAATACATGAAAATCAAAATGTGCACGTTCATGTATAATAAAAACAATAATGTCTAGACAAACTGTTAGAGAATATAGCAAGACTACAATGAGTTATTAAGTCCCACACGGGTCACTTGATCCTTGAAAACATTAGTTTGTAAACCTTTAGTCATAGGATCAACAATCATTAAAGTATTATTAACATGTTCAAAGCTCATATTTTTCTTCTTGACGTAATCTCTAACCATTAAATACTTTATGTCGATGTGCTTACTTTGGCTGCCACTCTTATTATTCTTTGAAAAAAATACTGCAGCTGAATTATCACAAAATAATCTCAATGGTCTCGCAATATAATTAACAACTTTAAGGCTTGAAATAAAGTTCTTCAATCATAACGCATGTGATGTAGCTTCATAACATGCTATAAATTTAGCTTCCATGGTGAATATTGCAATAATAATTTGCTTAACACTTGTCCAAGACACAATACCTCCAGTAAGAAGAAAAATGTATCCAAAAGTTGATTTACCACTATCTTTGCAGTCACCCAAACAAGAGTCTGAATACTCAATGACTTTCAATGTGTCAAAATATTTGTATGTAAGCTTAAGATCCTTGGTTCCTTATAAATATCTCAAAATCCTTTTACCAACTTTCCAATGATCAAGACCAGGGTTACGTTGATATTTGCTAAGCATTCTTACTATAAAGTCAATATCAATTCTAGTACAGACCTGTGCATACATAAGGCTCCCAACAAGTGAAGCATATGGAATGTCTTTCATTTGCTCTTATTCTAATGTATTTTGTGGACATTGATTCAATGAGAATTTGTTACCTTTAATGATAGGTGCTGCTATAGGTGAACAATTTTTTATTCTGTATCTTTTCAAAATTCTTTCTATGTAGGCTCCTTGAGATAGTTCAAGCAATAGTTGAGATCTATCTCTGTGAATCTCTATGCTAGTGACATATGAGGCTTATTTCAAAATTTTGGATAAGAAACTATTTTATCTCATGCAAGAACCCCAATCATTACTAGAAATTAAAATGTCATCCATATATAAGATTGGAAAAAATATATTTACTCATACTTATCTTAAGGTATATTCATTGATCAATGATGTTCTCCATAAATTCGAATGAAGAAACAATGTTATGAAATTCAATGTACCATTGGCCGAAAGCCTTTTTTATTTCATAAATAGATTTATTCAACTAGAAAATAAGGTAAACTTCATCCTTATCACTAAATCCTTTAGGCTAATGCATGTATATCTTTTTTTTAAGATCTCCAGTTAGGAAAGTTGTTCTCACATTCATTTGATGTAGCTCTAAATCAAAGTAAGCTACTAATGTCATGATTACTCTTAATGAATCCTTCTTTGATACAAGAGAGAAGGTTTCATGGTTTTCGATACCTTTCTTTTGAGTAAAAACCTTGGCTACAAGTCTAGCTTTGTATCGTTCAACATTATTATATGGGTCTGTTTTGGTTTTATAAACTCATTTAATTCCTATAATAGAGACTCTTTTTGGTAATTCATCGAGATAACAAGAATTATTTCTAGTCGTAGATTTCATCTCTTCTTTCATGGAATCATGCCAAAGTGTGAAATTTTATCCACCCATGGCTTGTGAAAAGAAACATGGATCATATTTTAGTCCAACATCATAATAAAACTCTTGAAAAGATACAACATAGTCATTAGAAATTGCTGATCTATGAACTCTTGAGGATCTTCTTACTTTCACTTTTTCAGGTGCTCCTACAACAATGGTTTTAGGTAAAGCAGATTGTTTTTCAAGTGCCTCATCTAGTGGCGATGGCTCTTGAACTTGTTGTTCTTTAGTTAATCCATGAAAATTTTAACTGATTTGCATTTAAGTTTTCAGTATATCCAGGTACCATAAGTGGTTCTCTTATTTCTTTTAGTTCCACCACTTGAGTTGAACCACTCAACTTCATTTTCTTCAAGAAATTTAGCATTTCTAGCCTCAACAATTTTAAGAGAATGAGAAGGACAATAAAATCTAAATCCTTTAGAGTTAACAACGTAACCTATAAAGAAACCACTTATTGTTCGTTCATCCAACTTTTTAAAGTGTGGATTATAAATCCTCGCTTTAGTTAGACATCCCCAAACATGTAAATGACTTAAATTAGATCCCCCATCCTTTAAATAATTCAAAAGGTGTCTTTGGGGACAGCCTTGGATGGAACCTTATTTAAAATCTACACAATAGTTTTTAAGGCTTTTACTCAATAAAGATAAATATAAACTTTATTGCGGTGTTTCTAGCATGATATATTGTGCAATTATACATTTTTTTAAGGAACTCAACAAATGGACCTTTAACTTGTCCCTTTTCTGTGTATCTACCATAATATTCTCTACTCCTATCAAATCTTACAATTTTGATATGAGCTTCAATTTGTTTCTTTACTCCTTCTATTCAGTAAAGTTGTCACCAGAAAACTTTGGAATTTGAGCATTTTTTTAAAATAGAAAAGTAGAAAAAGTTGTGTTAACTACAAAACAAGAATACACATACATGAGCTATGAAATACATAACCATCAAAATTAATCGTGTAAATACTGCCTCTTAAGTAAATTCTAAACCTTCCTGTGGATAGCGGTTGCAACCCATGCATAGAATTACTTAACTTCATTAGACTACTAAACTAAATAAAACTAGAAAATAATTCATACCTTTGGGCATAAGATAATTTTAAACAGAAATGTTTACTATCTATTC
>NC_061115.1:20283225-20329431 GCF_002878395.1 Capsicum annuum | reverse complement strand
ACTTCATCTTTTTCTAAGTCAGTTTAGTAAGTGGAGTATCTATGGAAGAAAAACTCTCTACGAACCTTCTGTAATATCCCGCCAAACCCAAGAAGCTCCGAATATCATTTGGAGTCATGGGTCTGGGCCATTTTCTCACTTCTTCAACTTTCTGGGGATCCACTCTTATCCCGTTACTAGACATAATATTCCATAGGAAGGCAATAGCGTCTAACCAGAACTCATACTTAGAAAATTTGGCATACAGCTGATGATCCTTAAGGGTATAAAGGATAATTCGGAGGTGGTTGGTGTGATCCTCTTTACTCTTAGAATAGATCATAATATCATCAATAAATACAATGACGACCAAGTCAAGAAACTGACGGAACACTCTATTCATAAGATCCATGAAGGCTGCAGGGGTTTTAGTCAACCCAAAGGACATGACTAGAAATTCGTAGTGACCATATCGGGTTTGGAAGGCTATCTTGGGTATGTCTGACTCCCTAACTTTCAACTGATGATAACTCGAATGAAGGTCTATTTTTGAAAAGCACTTGGCACCTTAAAGCTGGTCAAATAGGTTATCAATCCTAGGAAGAGGATATTTATTTTTAATCATGACCTTATTCAGCTGACGGTAGTCTATGCATATCCGAAGGGACCCATCCTTCTTTCGCACGAAGAGCACGAGTGCACCCCATGGGGAAACACTAGGACGAATAAAACCTTTGTCTAGGAGGTTAGGAAGTTGTTCCTTTAACTCATTTAGTTCTGTGGGATCCATTCTATATGGCGGAATAGAAATAGGATGAGTGTCTGGCAATACATCTATACCAAAATTTATCTCCCTATCAGGGGGTATCCCTGGGAGATCTTTGGGAAAGACTTCTGGGAATTCATTCACTACAGGGACTGACTACAGAGGAAGGTTTCCAACTTTTGAATCTTTTTCTTGGATTAGATGATACATACAACCTTTGGAGATAAGCTTTCGGTCTCTAAGATAAGAGATAAAGTGACCTCTAGGTTCCACAGATTTCCCTGCCCAAACAACTGGTGTCTCATTCGAAAAAGAAAAAGTGACCTTTCGAGTTCTGCAATCAAGGTGGCATAATACAAATGGAGCCAGTCCATCCCAAGGATGGCATTAAAGTCTATTATATCCAGTTCTATAAGGTCTGCCACAGTTTCCCTACCATGATAGACATGACACACTTTCTATATACCCTTTTTGCAACAACAAAATCACCTAAAGGAGTAGAAACAAAGAAGGGTTCTATAATAACTTAGGGCTCAAACCCAAAACCAACAGCCATATAAGGGGTCATATAAGATAAAGTAGACCCGAGATCAAGCAATACATAAACATCACAAGAAAAGATTCGTAACATACCGGTGACAACATCTGGTGAAGCTTTCGCCTCCTGGCGATTAGTCAAAGAATATAACCGGTTGTGACCGCTTTCGGCAGCTAAAGGGGCACCCTTAGGAAAATGAGCTATGGAGGTGGCTTGGGACTTAGCACCCCCCACATTTATTCCAGCAGATAGACAATCTCTTTGAAGGTGACCCACTTTACCACAAGTATAGCAGTTTCTCCCCTCAAACCAACACTTCCCTAGATGATTTCTTCTGCAAACCTCACACCGCGGATGAGTATAACACTGCTGGGCCATACTGCCCTGAGATGGTGTACCTAGAGCTTTGGACCCATGAGGAGTCTAAAAACTCTGAGTTTGTCTGTCTATCGGTAGTCTGGTTGCTGGGGTACTGGCTGCTGACTGTGCATTATTCCAAAACTTCTTCTTCTTCGATCACTTATTACCCCAGTTACCACTCTATAGCTGACTCTGGTGATGGTCCACAGATCTAGCTCTCTTAGCCTATCTGTCTTTCTCTCTAGATTCAGTAATCTTTTTCTTCTTCTCTTCCACCTGCTGTATATGAATGGTCAGTCGAGTAAAGTCTAACTCCTTATTTAACATAGCCCCCTGGCACTCAAGTACCAAGTTATCAACAAGGCCAGATGCAAATTTCCTCATCTGAGCTCTCATATTACTAGTCAACTTTGGTGTATAGCGGGATAGTTTATTAAACTTCAAAGTGTACTCCTAGACGCTCATACTGCCCTACTTTAGATTTATAAACTCTTCCGCTTTGGTCTCCCTCAACTCCAGAGGAAAGAATCAATCAAGGAAAGCTTCCACAAATTTGCCCCAAACTATGGGTTCAACACTTTCACCTTTTTCATCTTCCCAGTTGGCATACCACTGACTCGCAACGTCCTTGAGCTGCTAGGTTGCTAACTCCACCCCTTCAACCTCATCCACATGCATCACCTTAAAGATCTTTTCCATCTCATCCACGAACTCCTGTGGATCTTCCTCTACCTTGGTGCTAGTGAACTTAGATGGGTTCATCTTCATAAAATATCCGACTCTAGTAGCCTCAGATGTAATAGATGCAGACCCAACATCTTCCGATTATTGAGCTTGGTTGGCTACCAACTATGTCAGCATATGAATAGACCCTCTGAATTCTGCATTTGAAATATCTCCCTGAGCAATTGAGAGACGATTGACATTAGTCCGCGAATCTCGAGGTGGACTGGTCGGGACTAGAGAGACTCCCAGAGTAGGGATAAATTCTAGAGTGTGAGCCCTCTTATGGGTTTGTATCCCATGGGTGGGACGAACCTCATCTGCCTGAGCATTCTGATCGATGATACGACGTAGAGGCATAACTGTGTTTCTAAAACACAAGTGATCATTGATTAGGGGACAGTTCAAACTCACGAACTAAATCACAAAGAAGGAAACTTTTCCTAAACGCCTAGAAGCCTCCTTCTTATAAGTGTGGTGTGCTACACACCCATAAACAAGACTCTACCCGACGTGATTTTGCAAACACCCTGGGACCATGAACCATGCTTTAATACCAAGTTTGTCACGACCCAAACTAGGGCCTGGCCATGACGAGAATTTCAAACCATTGAGGCCCGAAACACCCCTATCTGTCTGGTAATCATGCACGTAATTCATATGATCAAACAAATGCAGAAAAAACACAATAATTCGAAAACATGGTCATAAATATGAAAAAAGGCAATAATAGGGAGGTAATGTTCGCTCAACATCAATTATCCTCTGAACAATAAATCTCTAACAAATGAATGAAACAATGTCTATCTGAAAACTAGGACAAGGCCCCCAGTAGACCCAAAAATTGAATATAAGGTAAAAGGACTGCAGGAAATAAGACCTTCCAAAACATAGAAGGCTCACCACTTGTCTCTACAGCTTTGTCTGAAAGTTCTACTAATTCTTTTGACCCCTAGACTGGGCCTCTGAACCAGAGAGGTTGGAGAGGGGAGGGGGTCAACACAAAAGTACTGGCACGCAGAGATATCAAAACAAAACATAATATTTTTACATAGTATAATTGAGATCCATTATAAAGCAATTTCGTATCAAATTATTTGGAAATACATGGGTGTAATGCAATAGTTTTTCTCAACAATAATGAAATGGAACTGAGCTAGGTGGAATACCCTACATAATTTACACCACCAAGATTAGAGTATAAGTGAGGGAGAGACACTCAAGACTACACAGCATGGTGTCTCGACCTAATGGTAGTGCCCAAGATCACTTGGCTCGGGCTCCTATCGATAGTCCCAATTTGGGAATGACATGAAGTCATGTACACAGATAGCTTAGCCTAGTACCAATATTCCGTGTCAGCAAACACTTTATTCTAGCGATGAGCCCTTGTGTCTCAAACGCCTTCTTCGGGCATCCACCTTTCTCATGTAAAATCAATGCATTCAAATTTCATCTTATTCAATCACATGTCGTATTCTGTAGGGTATCGTCATACCCGACTTGCAAGTCATGAGTATTACATCCACACATTCATAATCATGTAAAAACCAAGGTGTTTTATCATTTACAGGTGGTGAACAATATTTATTTCAAATTCATGCTCTCTTTTATTGATCACAATATAATATGGAGTATCAAAACATTATCATGGGAATTTGAAAACAATTTATCATTCATATTTATCAAACTTCCGTGGAAAATCTCAAATCACATATGCATGGTTTCAACCATTGAAGTATATAGGCAAACAAATCCCATGACATAAAGAAAACGACTTAGAAATCGTATTGAAAGCAAGATATTAGCATTTGATTGAAAACCCCCATTTAAAAGCATGCATGTTCATAAAGACTACACCTATGAGATTTTTGGATAACCCCACGTATCTCTATTTCCAAGGAGAATAGGTGTTTCTTGAAGCTTGCGGATTGATGAATCCAAATATGTAATTATCTTTAAAAACCTACGGTCAAATCTTGAACCATTTGCTTTTTTTTTTTGAAACCCTAAGGAGAATCTTGAGCACTTTTGATGAAAGAATAAGTATTTTGGGGTCCTTGGAACTAAATATCGTGTTTTAGGGCTAAGTAAGGGTTGGAAAAGGACCACTTTGTCCTCAACATGGAGTGTTTAAATCACCAGATTTCCTTACATAGGTGCCGCCCATCCCATTGCCTATCTTCACATAGGCACCGCCTAGGCTATCGCCTATGTTTACATAGATTCCGCCTAGGCTATCGCCTATGTTCACATAGGCGCCGCCTAGGCTATCGCCTATGTTTTCCAGTGGCCATGGGCGATTGGTTAGGCGTCGCTTATCACTTTAAAAGGTCATAACTTCTTGCTCGGGTGTCGGATTTTAGTCAAATTGGTATCGTTGGAAAGCTAACTCGAATACCTATCATTTGACATATAGCAAGTTCCCTAATTCGACATATACAGATAGTTATGATTGAAAGAAGCTGACACACTTTACAACGTTCATGAAAACTTAGTCGATTGAAATAGTTCCAACTTGTCCTTGAGTTGAAGGACCTCTATGGTCTAAATTCAAGATTGAGAGGATTCACATGCTACATAATAATTAACATACCATATTGACATAGGATTTTATGGCTTTAGGATTAGCAACACATCAAAATCATGGTCTATATTGTAGCCCGAATTGCGGGGCGTTACAATAGGCTGAGCCTAAATATCCTTCATTAAAATGGTAATTCTAATCAAAACAAAAAAATTACTAAACATATAAGAAAATAGACATGATATCTGTAATTGATTGTTTGTACTTAATGGAGGTCTGAATCTGATAGTTCAGACTTCAGACTATTAAGTGCATTTGATTTTTATTAAGATTTTAGCTCTTAATAGGTCTGAAGAGGTATTTTGTGTTGGATAATATTCATCGTCACTCTATTCATAATCATCAGTCACCACCTCTATCACCGCCACCATTGTTAACCATCAATCACCAACCACCTCAACCATCACAACCACTATCGACAACAAATATCTCTATCAACCACTATTATCAAACGATACCTCACTTACTACTTATATTATTCTAATTATATTCACCGCCACCACCGCCATCAACAACACCTCCATCATCAGTCACTTCCAGTCAATCCCTACTACCGACCAACTCATCTATCGTAAATAGCACCACCGCTAATTGCCACTAATACATCATAATGTCTACACATTCTTCGACAGCTGCCACCATTGTCACTAGTAACTTCACCTCTATCACTACTTCAACCACTATCATCACTATAATTTATCTCTACTAACAACTATCTCCACCATCACAACTAAGAACGTTTCCAACTAGAACCAACGCATCGTCAACCATCATGCATTTATTTTTCAATCATCACAATCAATACCTCCAACTACTAACATCAACCAATGTCACATCACAACCACCACCAGCACTATCAATCGCCACCATCATAATAGTCACTACAACACCAACCATCACAACTGTCACCACCTACATTACTAATCACTAACATCAATCATTATCACCGCAACCATCATTACAAACCATCTCCACCATCACTAACAAATATAAATATTTTTTTTCAATCAAATAATAATTTTACTATATTAAATTACATATTTTTCTAATAAATAATTAGTTTTTTATTTGAATTGTATTTTTAATTTTATTAAATGTACAAATAATTTTTTTTTGCAATGTTGAAAAACAAACAGTCTTAATCATTCAGTTTTCAGATCTAGAGACAACATTTTAATCATTCAGATGTGCATTTAGATTCAGACTTCTGAATCTTAATAAAAACAACTGCATCCTATGTCTACAGTACTTAAACTAGCATAGCGAACTTTAAGAAATTATATATTCAAAATTTCTAAATAGTTGTCTTTTCCTTTTAACAATTAGTATAATGTATATCATATGATGACAATACGTTTTAAGGAATAGAACGGCTTTTAAAATAAAACATTGTCTTTGACAAGTCAGACTAATCATTGTTAAAAATATAACAATACAAATTTTGGATTTCACATAAACCCTCATGATAAATGGTTTTAAAATTTTAGTAGTTTAACAAGTACCCTTATGCCATGATAATTTAGAACTAGCAGAGAACTTCAATTACGGAAGGTCTTAAAATAGGTTCGAAAAAAAATACAGAAACCAATTTATCCTTTAATTTTAACCAAATAATAAACAACATGGCTAAATAAGGCTCTCTTATACCACATGTTGAATTTCAACACATACACAGAGTCAAAATGCAGTAGAAAAGTTAAAAGAGAACGTACCTTCAGCCATCACTATTCAAGTATTGTGGAGAATCCTTTGTCAAAACTTTAATAAGAAAGAGGAAGGGAAGAAACCTTACAATCTTCTAGTCTATGCCTATCAAAAGTTATCCCAGACTGATAGAGTCAAAAGCGTATTTATAGATAGGCTAGGGATGCTTAAGCAAATAACTTTAACCCTAGGGACTTTAGTAGTTATTTCAGAAAAACTTTCTAAGAGTTGCAATTCAAACATTGTATTACTTTTTCTGTCTTTTTTACTTACAATGGGGAACCTATATATACAGAAATTCAGTAGAGATAAAAAGCAATAAAAGATTAATTGGCATCCTCCTGATTTAGTTATAACAGTTAGAAGGATATTGAGGAACTATTATGGAATAATTCTTGATTGAGGAAATCCCTGTGATATGACAACATTTTGAATAAGATTTGATATCAAGTGATTAGCTCTTTCCTTGTGTGAAATTCTTGATTGAGGAAATCCCTGTGATATGACAACATTTTGAATAAGATTTGATATCAAGTGATTAGCTCTTTCCTTGTGTGGATAATGAACCGTAGTTGTAGGTTATTCCTTATTCTTTTCATTTTTTTCAAGCTAGAGGAAATGATTGAAAATACTCCTTACTTGTGCCTAAAATGCCATAAGGTTTGGTTAAGATATTCCCAATCCGATGAGATGAGGAAATATATCGAGTTGTCAATGCTCCAATAGCTACCATCTCATAAATAAATTGATAGTCAATCTCTATGTGTTTTATACTAGCATAAAACACTGAATTTATAGTCATGTACAATGCACTTTTGTTATCATAAAAGAGTTTTGGGGATTCATGTAAGTTAATTTCAACGTCTCATAGTAAGAAGGTAATCCATACTAGTTCTGCCATTGTACTTCCCATTGACCAATATTCTGCTTCTGAACTTGATCTTAAAACTTTTGGTTGCTTCTTTGATGACCAAGAGATGCACTTAGCTCCTAGATATATACAATACTTAGAGTGCTTCTTCTAGTGTCCGAAAAACCTGCCCAATCAGCGTCACAAAATCCATATAGCTTTAGAGGACTTTGGGCAAGAAATTTGATTTCATAGTGCATTGTTCCTTTGAGATAGAGAAGAATTTTCTTTATTGCTTTCATGACTCCTTCTGCTGGTTCATTTAATTTTTTACATATTTTATTGACTGCTTAGATGTGTATATGGTAGATACTGAAGTGCACCCACTAAACTTCAATATTCTTTTTCCTTAAGTAGATTTGAGTCCTCTTGTGTTGGTGTGATTTCAATGCCATTGGTATATATAACTAAGAACTTTTTATAAGGTTTTATCAATTAAGAAGATCTTTCATGTACTTGCCTTGTGATAGAGTAATGCCTACTGAAAAATATTGTACTTTTAGCCCAAGAAAATAATGTAATTTTCCATGTCTTTTAATGAAAATTTTGAGTTGAGTTGAGTTATTAATTCCTGCATAAATTCTTATTTGTTTCCTGTAAGCACAATAGCATCGACATAAATTAGCATAAGCACAATAATATCCTATTTTCTTAAATAAATAAGGAAGAGTTTGTCCATGTAACAAAACCAATGTGAATTAAAAATTTAGACAATCTACTGAACCAAGAATAAGGTACTTTTTTGAGTCCATAAATTGATTTATTTATCTTGCATACGTAATTAGGGTGTTTTGGATACCTAAATGCTTATGGCTACTCCATATACATAGTTTCTTTTAAGATACCATGGATTAAGGCATTTTTGACATCTAATTGCCTTAATTTCCAGCTTGATGAGATTGCAATATCTAGCACAAATCTTATGATAGTAGCTCTTTCAACTGGACTATAGGTTTCTTTATAGTCTATGTTTTCAACTTGTGTGTACCTTTGTGCAATCAGGAAATCTTTGAATCATTTTATTGATCCATCTTTCTTAAATTTGAATCGATATATCCATTTTGAACTAACTACATTAGTGTTTGTTGGTCTGGGCACAAGGGTCTAGGTGTGATTTTTATGTAGTGTTTGTATCTCTTTTTTCATTTCTTTTTGCTGGGAGTGAGAAAAAGCATCTCTGTATGATTTTGAGGTTGTAATGCTGCTAGTTGCGATGAAGGTACGATGATGTAATTTGCCTCCCCGTTGATATTTTTTATCTCAAATCTACCGAGTTTTATTTTTAAGGTTAGGATTTAATTCTAGATCATTCCTCAACTTCATTTGAGTTATCATATAAGTGTCTTTTGAGGCTTGCATTGGACTCAAAGATTCTGGTTCTTTATTGCCGATAAGTTGTTAATGTTCTATTGCATGAGTTTCTATATTTTCTATTGCATTTTCTGATTCAGTACTGATCTCCAACATAGTTTTATTTTCTGACTCTGCATCTCATTGTTAAGGTGACTTTTCATTTACTTTTTAAGATTTGGAGACTGATTTGTCACTTATTTACATCCAAATTCTTATACACTACAATGAGTTAATTGTGTAAATGAGACTAATTCTTCACTAAAATACATTAATATCCAGCTTCTATGATCTTATAGAGAATCTGATGGAAATGAGTTGAGATAAAGCTGAAAGAGAAAGTAAAGTGGTCAAGAAGAGAAAAAGAGTTGAAGATTAGTGTCACTCGCTAATAGGATTTAAGGACAGTGGTATCAGAGTAGGTCATCCTAGGGAGTCTACAAAGTTGTGTCTACGTAGAGTTTTGCTTATGGGTGTGTTGTGCACATCTGTAAACAGAAGGCTATGGGACATTTAGGGGTTATCTTTTTTTCTTCACATCTTAGATCGTGTAATAAATCCCAAGTCGTAGGTGAAGTCATATTTAACCATTGAATCTATTTTTTCATTATAGTAAAGATGCCGGTTACAAGAAGGAGTAAGAATATAGGTAAGAGAGTAAACGTGGATGCCCGAGAAGGGACCAACAAGTCACCACCTAGACAAGATAATCAAAGTAAGACCTAAGCTGAGTTTGTATCACTAACCTCTTCTACTTCACCATCTCCGAAAGTGCTAAGGAGGGGAAGAACATCATCCTCAGAACCACCTATTAATGCTACTGAGTAAGATCTAAGAAATGCACTATAATTTCTAGCTCGTATAGTTACTGGACAAGCTCAACGATAAACTATTCCAACCATAGGTTCCAGTGGTGTAGATAGGGTAGCTAGCCTACGGACGTAGGATTTTCTTAAGTAGATCCTCCCATATTCACCGGATCAGATCTTAATGAAGACCCACGAGACTTTTTTGATCAAAATTCAAAGGGTTTTAGATGTCACACATGTATCGGGTAAAGAAATAGTTGAGCTAGCAGCATATAGATTAAAAGGGGAGGCTATATTTTGGTATGGAGACTGGAAACAATCTAGGGGTATTGTTGCATCTTCATCTACTTGGAAAGAGTTCAAAGAGGCATTTCTTGATCATTACCTTCCATTTGAGATTTGAGAAGCCCATGCGGATCAATTTCTGAATCTTCACCAAGGGAATATAAGCATGAAGGAGTATAGCCTCCGGTTTAACTCTTTGGCTAGGTATTCTCCTAATATAGTAGCTACTATAGATGATAGAGTTTATTTTTGTATGGATAGATTAGATCCATATCTGGTTAGAGATTGTACTATTTCTTCTTTTAACAAAGATATGGATACTATTTCTGCTTTGAACAAAGACATAGATATAACAAGGATACAAGATTTTGCATAAAAAAGGAAGGATCAGAGGCAAAGAAGAAGAACACAAGAATCAGAAAGAGGTTATTCCAAGAGGGGTCTATAGGGCAGTTTATTTCATTCCAAGGAGAGTTTAGGCCTCGATCTTCTTATTCTGTAGCTAGTGCTCCATCACAGTTTCACGGGTCCAAGGGCAATCAATTTGGGCAAAGAAATGAGATTCAGATTTCACAAACAGCGAGGTATCAAGAGCAAAAGAGTATGAGCCAATTAAGGCCTCCTCAACAACCATGTAAAGAATGTGGAAAGCATCATTTGGGTGTATGTCAGTTTGGGAAAAAATCTTGCTTTTGGTATGATACGTCGGGGCATATGATGAGAGAATGCCCATAAAAGGGCATGGGTGGTATGGCACGACCTACTGGATCAGCCGTTGCATCATCATAGTTGGTTCCTTCTTTAGGTAGGGGTGTACAGCCTATAGGTCATGGTAGAGGTGTTAACGGAGCAACTAGTTCTAGTGGGGTTCAGAATAATACATATTCTCTAGTGGATCGACAAAATTTAGAGGCTTCTCCGAATGTGGTTATGGGTACATTGTCCATCTTCTTACATAATGTATATGCATTAATTGATCCATGTTCTATATTATCATATATCACTCCACTGGTTTCTAGAAAGTTCAAAAGAACATCAGAATTACTAGTTAAGCCAGTTCAAGTGTCTACATCGATTGGTCAATCTATTATAGCTAGGAGAGTGTATTAAAATTGTATAATAACTATTTGTGGCTGTGATACAATGGTTGATCTTGTTAAGTTTGAAATGGTAGATTTTAATGTTATAATAGGTATGGACCGGTTGGCTTTTTGTTATGCCACAGTAGATTGCTGAACTAAGAGGGTGTATTTCTATTTTCCAAGAGAGGCAATCCTTGAATGGAGGGGTAATATTGGTGCGCCAAGAGGTAAATTTATTTCTTATTTTAAGGAAAAAATAATGATTTCCAAGGGTTACATATACCATCTAGTTAAAGTGAAGAATACAGATGTGGAGCCAAAA
The DNA here is from genome assembly GCF_002878395.1 of Capsicum annuum. Classification (NCBI taxonomy): domain Eukaryota; kingdom Viridiplantae; phylum Streptophyta; class Magnoliopsida; order Solanales; family Solanaceae; genus Capsicum; species Capsicum annuum. Next base: position 20,318,016 of record NC_061115.1, on the reverse strand, counting down.
ACTTTTCAAACTATTTCGGTGGTAAATGAATTTCCTGAAGATCTTCTAGGTTTTCCTCCAGAACAAGAAGTAGAGTTTGGTATTGATATGATTCTAGGTACTCAACCAATCTCAATTCCTCTGTATAGAATGGCTCTGGCAGAATTACGGGAGTTGAAAGAGAAATTAAAAGACTTGTTAGAGAAAGAATTCATGAGTCCTAGTATGTCCCCTTAGGGCACACCAATGCTATTTGTGAGTAAGAAAGATGGCTCACTAAGAATGTGTATTGAATATCAGCAACTAAATAAGGTTACTATTAAGAATAAATATCCCCTTCTGAAATTGATGATTTAGTTGATCAGTTACAAGGTGCCAAGTATTTCTCAAAGATTGATTTGAGGTTAGGTTACCACCAAGTGAGGGTCAAAGAGAAAGATATACCCAAGACAACTTTTCGAACACAGTACAGTTATTACAAGTTTCTAGTCATGTCTTTTGGACTAACTAATGCACCTACAACTTTTATGGATTTGATGAATAGGGTGTTCTAGCCATTCTTCGATATGTTTGTGATAGTTTTGATAGATGATCCTAGTTTATTCAAGATCAAAAGAGGACCATGCCAGTCATTTTCAACAGGTGTTGCAGATTCTTCGTGATTGTAAGTTATATTCAAAGTTCTCTAAATTTGAGTTTTGGTTAAAATCTATGGCATTCTTGGGTCATATTGTATCTAATGAAGGAATAAAGGTTGATACTCAAAAGATAGAAGTTGTGAAGAACTGGCCAATACCTATAACATCTACGGGGGTTCGTAGTTTCTTAGGTTGGCAGGTTATTATAGGAGTTTTTTTGAAGGGTTTTCTTCAATTTTTGCACCTTTAACAAAGCTAATACACAAAGCGTCCAAGTTTCAATGGAATGATGCATGTCAAAGAAGTTTCGAAGATCTGAAGAAAAATTTGACTTCTACACCTGTATTGGTACTTCCAGAAGGCATAGAAGGGTATGCAGTATATTATGATGCTTCAAGAATTGTCTTAGAAAATGTGTTGATGCGGCATGGTAAAGTAATAGCATATGCCTCAAGACAATTGTGGCCATATGAGAAGAATTATCCAACACATGATTTTGAGCTTGCAGTGGTTATATTTGCCTTAAATATATGAAGCCACTATCTATATGGGATTCATGTTGACATATTTACTGACCACAAAAGCTTGCAATATACCTTTAGCCAAACGGATCTAAAATTGAGGTAGAGAAGGTGTATTGAACTATTAAAAGACTATGATGTTGATATCTTGTATCATCCGAGGAAAGTAAATATGGTAGCTAATGCATTAAGTTGTAAGGCTATGGTGCCATCTATGGAAAGACAAGAGACGACTAAAGATCTATACCAACTAGCCAATTTAGAGGTTCACCTTCTTGAAACTCCAGATGAGGGGTTTATTGTGCATAATACGACAAAATCTTCATTAGTAGCTTAGGTAGAATGAACAATATGGTATGAAAAAGGAATTTAAGATTTCACAAGAGGGAGTACTTCGGTGCCAAAATAGATTATGTGTGCCTAATGTAGATGGGCTAAGAAAGAGGATTATGATAGAGGCACATCATTCAAGGTATTCCATCCATTCCGGGTCAACTAAAATGTATCATGATTTGAAAGGAGTGTATTGGTGTGTGACATGAAAAAGAACATTGCAGACTTTATAGTCGAGTGTCCAAATTGTCAAAGAGTTAAAGTAGAGAACCAAAAGCCCAGGGGTTATACACAATGCATAGATCTTGCAATCTAGAAGTGGGACATGATCAACATGGATTTCATCACTGGTTTGCCTCGTACATCTCAAAAGTTTAATTCCATATGGGTAATAGTTGATAGGCTTACCAAATCAACACACTTCCTTCTAGTTAAGGCCACTTACACAGTTGAAGAGTATGCAAAATTATATAGTAAAAAAATAGTTCGACTACATGGAGTGACAATCTTTATTATATCAGATCGGGGCGCTTAATTTATTACAAATTTTTGGAAGTCTTTTGAGAGAAATTTAGGAACACAGGTGAATCTAAGTACAACTTTTCACCCTCAAATAGATGGACAAGCAGAATATACCATCCAAATACTTGAAGATATGCTACGATCTTGTGTATTAGACTTTAAAGGTAGTTGGGAAGATCATGTACCTCTTATTGAGTTTTCCTACAACAATAGCTATCATTCAAGTATCAAAATGGCACCATATTAAACTTTGTATGGAATAAAGTGTAGATCACCAATTGGATGGTTGAAGTGGGTGAAGCTGACTTGTTCGGGCCAGATCTTGTTCATCAAGCTATGGAAAAGGTTAAGGTTATTCAATAGCGGCTGGAGACAGCCTAAAGTCAACACAAATCTTATGCGGATATTATAAGAAGGGGGCTAAAGTTTTCTATCAGTGATTGGGTATTCGTGAAGGTGTCACCAATAAAAAGGGTAATGAGATTTGGTAAGAAAGGAAAACTAATTCCACTCTATATAGGCCCATATAAAATTATTCAAATGTTTGGACAAGTCGCATATAAGTTAGAAATACCCTAGGAGCTTTGAACAATCCATCCAGCGTTCCATGTCTCAATGTTTCAAAAGTGCATCAGAGATCTATCTCATATTATTCCTACTGAAGATGTACAAATTACAGAAGACCTCACCTATGAAGAAATACCTATTGCAATTCTGGATCAACAAGTTAAGAAGTTAAGGAATAAATAAATAGCTTTTGTAAAAGTACTTTGGAGAAACCAACAAGTATATGAGATCACATGGGAAGCTGAAGAAGCGATGAAATTCAAGTACCCCCATTTATTCGAATACAAAAAGAAAGTCCAAGATGCTGAATTGGAGCAATATCAAGTAAGTATAACATATAAGTACTATGTGATAACAGGAATATTAAATTTAGGCTTGAACTTGTTCTGGATGGACAGTTATGCTAATATTTGAGGACGAATGTTCCTAAGGGGGGAAGGATGTAACACCCCTATTTTGCATGTACTTGTTCTATTTCTATGGAACTTGGTATATCCTTGTGGTATAAGTAACGAATGAGATTTGTTATATGAGTATTGATGGTGTAGATGGAGTTCTAGATACTGCCGTACGTTTTAACATGACGCGATCAAGTTAACATCAATACAATTATTTCACTTGGAATAGTAAGACGATATTTGAATCTAAAGTTTAAAGTGAGCAAGTATATACAAGTTTTAAATTATATTAAAGGGATTAAGAACTAAAAATAGAATAATGTATTGAGGTGCTTGCTTGACTTAATTAAGCTAGTAGGTGAGTCACCTAGTTGAGTTACATGAGCCAAGTTAATGGACCAAGTCCATGAATCAGATTTGGGCCTTTGTTAGTATACTTATTTGGGCCCAAATTAAGTAAAAGAGGAAGGAAATAGAGAAAAGGCCTGATACTTAAATCTGCCAAGGTAAGTGAAAACACATAAAGAGGAAGTAGGTGCATCACCTCCTTTGACCTTTTGAGTAGCTTGATCTCCTTAAGTAGGTGCATCACCTACTTAGACCCATTTAACCAATTTTAAGGTCCAAAATGTAGCTAAATGGATGGCTAAAAATAAGGCCTTTATAAGGCCAAGTTGCTGGTCATTTCCTTCAATTCAAGGTCACAAATCACAAAAAGCACCATATTTAACAAATTCTCTCTACTTTCTCTAAAACAACAAGGAGCATCCCTATGTTTCCTTCTAGGGTTCTTAAAGAATCCCCAACCTTTACAGGCCAAGGTAAGTGAAAACACTTAAAGTTTAGCTTAATTCTCCCATAGAAGATTAGGAAAACATGCTATTCATTCTTTATTATTAAGTCCATGATAGAATATAAAACAAGCTACATGCTCACTTTTCTTTGTTATTAAGAGACCTCTTTTCTTCTTTGGTTTAAAGTGTGACGGAAAATTGAAGTTCTTGAGGAGTCCAAATTAAAAGGTTAATTTGCAGAAAATTGTGGTAAGGTAATTGCTTCATTTTGTCCTCCTTATATATGAATTTAGAAAAGAATTATGGATGTGTTGTTATTAAGAAATCAACAGATGATGAGTTCCATATTTGATTGGTACAATAAAAGGGATTTGGGGCTATTTTGTGTGTATATGTTGGGGGATGCCAGGTTGATGTTAGGGAAAGGTGTGATTAGTTTGTATTGAAATATAGAAGAAAGGTGTGGTGGTGCACCACCAAATTAATTTTTGTATATGTTTATTGCCCATGCTATTTTGTGTATCTTTTGGAGGGTGTAATGATGCCAAAGTTGTTTCGGGGGATCTTATAAGAATATGTATGGTATGTGGGTGTATTTAGAGGAGAAAATGGTTAAAATAACACCTGTGATTGATAACTAAGGGCTTACTACTCGGCTACTATTTTGGGCAAAATTAAGTATCCCAATGTGTTGGCTAGTTACTAATATTAGTTTTACCATATACTTTATTGTAGAGAAACAATCCTAAAGGTGGAAGTTAAGTTGGGTTAATAGAAGAGTTATACAACTAGGTATGTAAGGCTTCTCTATGCCGTATTCTTTGGCATTTAACCCAACACTTGTAGTACAAAGTAAGCTTCTAAAGCTCTCCAATAATAAAAGATACCTAGTGGCAACACATGATCTCCCATACAGCTAATGACCTTATTCCCGCAGCCTAATTTGTTAAAATACCTCAACACATGCTTACTATCAAGTCTGCATTTTTACATTCACTAGCAAGTCTCAAGAGTTCTCTTTTAAGTCAAATAAGACCCGTATGTTATTTTCAGATACAGAATATTTCATCCATGTACAATCTTCTCCATACCTCTTTATCATTGCATTAATTTTTTATTCACATGTCTATTATTGATAGAATATTATTTCTAGGTACCATAATGTTATGACCACCAAAGTAACAATCTCAAAGGCTAAATAAACTAAGTAACGCAAATCTGAATTGAATGGGTGGAAGCTCAAGGGCATAATCCTAGCATGGGCCAATCCAAAAACCTTTATATCTGGGTGGCAGCTCAGGGGCGTAATCCTAGCATGGGCCAATCCCAATTTGTCTATTTACCACTAATCAGCTGGTTATTTGTATCATATGGCTTATAAAGATTCTGAAGTAAATAAGGTAAAATGAAGAAAAAAATGTAATGCACCTTACCCTACAAGTATTTATAATGGTGGTCTACTAGCATTATTTGTATACTTGTATCTAATTTTCAGTGAGCTCCTATATCATGTATGGTTACTTTCATCCTTACATATTCAGTACATATTTTTGTACTGACGCCCCTTATGGGGGACCTATATTTCATGCTGAGGGAACAAGTGCTTCAGCTAATACACCTTCTCAGTAGGAGCCCAGGATATCCAGCGGCTATTGGTGAGCTCCAGATTGATTCAGGGATTTTCGAGTCTATTCTATATATTTTGGTATTGTACAGAAGTTAAGAATATAGCATAGGTTTATCTCGACCTTAACTATGTGTCTATATATCTTTTAAAGGCTTTGTAGACCAATGTAAAGTTAAGCATGATAGTGTCTTATCTTTTAGATATTATGGTCCCAACGTCCAAGTCTAGTATATATAGTTTTAGGGTTGTCTTTTATTTCTCATCAATGCATTATATCCATGTATGGCAAAACCTTTGGTTATTATAGTTACATGCATGAAAAGTACATGGTTATGGATTGGTTCTCTCGGGCCTTTACAGCTATGGATGTATATCCACCCCAATAGGATTTGATGCGTGACAATCAGGTTCAAGTGGTGACCCTCAGATGTTGTAATCGCGATCTGAGGGTTGCAATCACCATCAATCAAAAAATCCGAGTTGTATGATTGTAGTTAGATGCTACACGATCGTGATTCCGCAATCGCAGCCAAGAGATAGCGATCACGATAGGCCGGGAATTTTTCAAAGGCAAAATTTGAATTTCACAAAGCTGAATCCCAAAACACAAAAGGCTAAACCCTTGCACAATTTGAGCATCTTTTTCCAAATTTAGGGAGAGAAGAAGAACTTTATTTTTAAGTTGACAATAATTTGTTAATTTTATTCCAAGGGATTTTCGTTGTAAATTGAGATTGAAATATGGGTTTACTCTTATTTAGATTATGATGGATCAATTGCATGCAAATTTGGGTATATCTCCCCTCTTTAATTTCATGGGTAACTAATCTTAGATCTTGAGGTTATGTTTGATTAGGTAGTGAATAATGTGTGGTTATTAATTGTTAGTCCAAATAGTTGGTTAAGGGTGATGATTTTTTGCTTTTACTCTATGGTTGAATTGAGAATTGCGGGTGAAAACCCCAATTGCCTTGGATCTCATATCATCCTTGAAAGAGGGATGTGGGTGAAAAGTAATTGCAAACAACATCTTGAATTATCTTGTTTGTTAACACTATCTTAGAAATAAGGGTGTTATTTGAATCGGTTATGTTTATAAGCATCATCTTAGAAATAACAATTCTATTATGAGGTTATGAATTGGTAAACTTGTCACGCTCATGAGGTATTTGAAAGAATCCATGAGTTAAATTTAGTGTTTTATCTAAAGGTTAACTCTAAGACCCTAAATCTAGCCTACCCAAAACCATTAGCCAACACTTGGACTAATTCTTAATTACCCATACATGAACTGACTTAGGAGAACATAACCCCAAGATCCAACTTGATTTGATAAACTTAACAATTGTTTAACCTCATATTAGTCTGATTTGGTGATTGTGTTCAACAAATTTCAATATTCATACCCCCAATTTACTTTCATGTTTTGTTTTAGTTGCTGATTACGGGTTAACACATAGTTAACTCTCAACACACGTAGGTACTGAAAGTTCGCTAGCACTTCTCAAGGATTAGACCCCTACTCATTTTGGGTATATATTGAATACATATGGGCATCAAAATGATGGTGTAAGTTGAGTGTTATAAAAAATGGCACCGTTTCTAGGGAGTGAAGCTTAGATTTCACTATTGCGGCATTGTTAGTGAACTTGGGTTAGCTATGGTGTTTTGTTTTACATTTTTTGTCATTTATATCTTTTATTAGGTGATATTCATAGTAATAATAACATCATGAGACACAATGGTAGCAATGACGACTCATTTGATGGAAACCTCGAGGATAAGGATCATCTTCATGATGCAGGGCATGCCAATGCCATCCGTATCCCACTGGCCGAGAGAAACAGGGTATTCCATGTCACGAGTGTAATGCTCCATATGCTACAAATGAAAGGTCTATTCTAGGGACAAGCACATGAAGATGCAAACCTACATTTGAAAAACTTCATTAAGGTGTGTGCCCCATTTGATATTGCCCATATTTCTCAAGAGTCTATTTAGTTGAGGCTTTTCTCGCTCTCTTTAATAGGTGAAGTGGTTTTGTGGTTGAGATATCTACCCATTGGGTCTATTATATCTTAGGTCAATCTTACAGAGGCCTTCTTGGATAGATATTTTCCTCCGTCTAGAATGATATAACTAAGAGACAAAATCACAAATTTCCATTAACTTAGTAGCGAGATATATGAAGAGTGGCAAAGGTTCAAGGACAAACTCATGCAATGCTCAAACCATGAAGTGTCAAAGAAGACACTTCTCCAAATATTTTATTAGGCATTATACCAATTGAATAAAACCATTAGTGACAATGCATCCGGAGGGTTTAATGTCAAGTTATTCTATAAGGTTGCATCAACCTTGCTCGACCAAGTTACAAAGAAAAATAGAGGGTGGTATACCATAAGTTCTCCCACCGCATCTTATTTCAACGAAGATCAAAGGAATAAGGACAAGGAAATAGGTGAAAATATGGCTAAAGTAATGACCCAATTAGATCTCCTAACCAAAGACGTGATGGGAGCACCTTCTAAAGCGGTCAATGTCGTTGCCTCTTAAGGTGCCAAAATTTATGATGAGGGTGAAGATAAGGCACTCAATGGAGAGATAAGGTTCTTGGTGAACCATTTGGGGGGGGTTCCCATCCTGCCTACTAAAGGCAAGGCAGGAATCAAGATTAGAACAATCGAGATCGAAATCTTGATTGGCGCGGTAGAGAGAGGGATCGAGACTGATATTAGAGGGACAAAAAGAGAGTATATGATAGATATGTGTCCCCTCATAATCTTGGTAAGGACAAGGAATCAAGATCAGCGGACCCAGAAAAATTTAAAACCTTAAAAATCCTTGCTCAAATTTTGATGCGAGTTAAAGGTACTGACAAAATAGTAAGGGAGGTAAAAAGTGACTTCTCTAAACTAAACCAAACAATCACAGCTCATTTGGACTCCATCAAGCAGTTGGAGATGCAAGTGGGCCAAATTTCAACCCAACTCAATGCTAGGCCAAAAGGAGGTTTACCTAGTGACATGGTGGTTAACCCCAAGAACAATGCCCATGTTATGGCAATCGTCAATAGGAGTGGTAGAAATCTTGGTAAAAATTTTGTTGAGGTTGATGAGAAGTCTCTTGTTGAACAAGCAAGTGCAAACAGAAAGCGTTCCAAAAATCCAAATAACAATACCACAAAGTCTCATGAAGTGAGTGATGAGGAACCGATTGTAGTTGAAGAGAAAGTTGATAAGGAGGAGACTCCTAAAATGATTGATGATGACGAGAAAAAGGTGAATGCATCTGAAATTATTCCATTTCCCCCAATAAAAATTCATCCATCCTTTACATAAAGGTTAAATCAAAAAGATGACAAGGCCAAGTTCACAAAGTTCGTTGCAAAACTTAGCGATCTCTCTATCATTATCCCATTGTTAGAAGTTCTTCAAGAGATCCTGGGATATGCTAAGTCCATGAATAACTTGATGTCTAAGAAGCGACTTGTGGATTATAAGACTATTGAAGTGATACATAATTGTAGTGCTATCATGTCTAATGCTATGGCGGAGAAAACGAAAAACCTGGGTGCATTTATAATTCTTTGCACCATTGGGACACGTAAATTTGAAATGGAATTGTGTAACCTTGGGGCTAGTATCAACTTGATGCCATATGTTATGTATCAAAGGCTAGGATTGGGTGCTCCTACACCCACCACCATGAGACTCTTGGTGGTGGATCTTTAAATTAAAAAAATGGTGTAAATGTTATATGATATGCTAGTTAAGTTTGACCTATTCATCCTTTTGGAGGATTTTGTTGTCCTCAATTGTGAAATTGACCATGAGATACCAATCATACTCGAAAGGCCATTTTTAGTAACTGGATGAGCTCTAGTTGACATGGATATGGAGAGATAAAGTTTTGGGTACACAATTATGAGGTTTCCTTCTGTGTGTGTAAAACCAAAACGCAATCAATGGATTTGCAAGTGGCATCAATAATCAATGTGGTAGATAAAGATGTGACAAATTCTATTGGAGTGGATCTTGAGTCACTCCTCTTCAAGGATCCAGCTTGATTATAAGAGGACTTCGTGGTACGATGTTAAACTAGGCCATAGATGGGAGGCAACCCATCATTGCCATTAAGTTAACTCGTATCCTTTGAATTATAATTGTTAGAATAATTTTTGTTTTTATTTTGATTAATCCATGCAATTGAGGAACACTGAAAGTGTATTGAGAAATTGAAGGATAATAAGTGAAGTGGAATTGAATTGGAGGTGGGATACATGAAAATAGGGGATTTAAACCTGGTCTCAGGTGTCACGATTATGACACTTGGATCACGATTGCGACCCTGAGACTTGGTCTGCCCAAACAGAGCCTAAGGTTGTGCGATCACGTGACATTGACTGCGATCGCAAACCCCACCTCATCATGATCGAAATTGGGGTAATTTTAAAATGGACTCATCACCCAAAAATAGTTCCCCCCACATTCCCCTTCAAAATACCCAAAACTCCATCCATTTTCATCATTGTTAAGAGGCTCTTAAGTGCAAGGCATCCTCTTTGGCATCCTATTCTGCGGTATGGTCTTCTAATCTCTTCTTTAATGTTTAATTTGAGCCTTAGAATGCAAGTGTTAGGATAATGGCCTAAATTGGTGATTTGTGTATTTAATTAGTTTCTAATTAATATTGTGTGGTATGGTAGCTATTTTTTTTTGGTGTGCACATCATTGGGGAAGTCTAGAGTACCCAAAATTAATAAAAATTAGGATGGATCACAGGTGCACACCAAGTGTTTGGTAAAATTACTGAATGAGTTCCTTGATAGTTTTCTCATATTTAAAGGGCATGATTAAGTGTTTAGGAATTGTGTTTCATGTTCTTAATGTCATTTACTTGTTATGAACACAAATTGGTATAAAAATTGGCATTTTTGGTCATGAATCTTTCTAGGCCTGCAGCCTCAGGTAACGCAATCGTGGTCACCTAATTGCAATTACGGTAGCACGATAGCGATCCAGTGCCCTGCAATTGCAACATCTGAGAGTTGTCTGGCGTGCTTGTCCAAACTCCTGAATTCTCATTTCAAACCCAAATTTGACTCAGGAACCATTTATTTAACTTAAATAACCCACATAGCATTGTTTTCACATGATGATATTGATTGTTAATGTTTTGTGTTGTTTTTAGGCCTTTTCAACTGAAGATGACAAATTATGATCATATTCGATTCATGGCCCCTAATGTCAAATAGTTTACAATGAGGACCTCGCCAAGAGAAAGTTTCTCTCTAAGCGGGGCATATATTTGGAAAAAGTGCCTGAGAAGCTCCCGATCTTTTATAAAAGACTGGTGGTCATTGGGTGGAAGTGCTTTTCCCTAGATCCATGACAGTCCAATAATCATTGGGATAGGGAATTCTACACAAATCTCAGTGAAGTGTCTATCTCCAACCTAGTTATGAAGATTCAACAAAGAAAGTTCATTTTGGGGCCGAACATAACAATAATGTATATGGGCTGCCAGATATTGACATGAGAGAATATGAGGCCAGGGACTATGCTCTGGGAAGTTGGTTTATTGAAAAACTGTGCCCAGGAAGAGAAGTCCCATAGGCTTCCACAAAAACTGGGATAACTTTGAATGAGTTCATGGATGAGGCTCAAATCTAGTTGACTATCATCTGTAGTCGTGTGACATGACCCGAACTAGGGCCTAGTCGTGTAGGACATCTCAAGTTTGACCCGGACCGAAAACTGACCCCAATACCCAACTATAACTGTCTTGTACCCTATGTCGGATGAATTCTAAACATATAACAAGATAGAGCAATTATAATTAAAAGACATTTAATAAAGTTTATAACCATGGCTATCCAAAGATCCAACCAAGCATCCAACGATGTCAGCCCCAATACCAATTCCAAGGCTAATATGAATACCAACACTGCCCATGCCCATAGTAGTCACGCAAAGCTGCTAACAAAAATTCAAGAACATCCAGTCGGGATATGCCCCCAACCATAGACAAAACCAAATTCCAAGAAATAAACAAAAATATGAAAAGTAGACCATGGCATGAAATGGAGTCTTCTGTAGTATGGAAACTCACCACTTTAATTCAATCCAAAGCTATTCTCGAATCCAAAATCACTGAGTAGGAGGAGTAGTATAGCCGGTTTCTGCATCGCGTGGGGATACAGTGCCTGAAGATTAATTAGCGGGTGAATGCTAGCATGTACTCAGGAATAAGGATAAAATAATGCCATTATTCAAAACCGAAGTAAATAACCATATGCATTCACATACATACATATGTACATATATATACCATGAGGAGAAAGAGGACAGGGTTTAGCATGCATTAAAAACCTTTAACCTAGGATTGTGTAGCTCTACCATCATAAATCCACCCATGGACTATATGGATTCATTCCCCCTGTTGGAAGGGCCCCGACACGTGTTAGCCGCAAGATTCAGAGAAAAACCTAAGATGACTAGTACATCTCCTAAAATACAAGTGTGACATGATGTTCTCGATCACCAAGACCAACCTCACATCGGCAGACATAAGTTTTCAATTTTGGTTCCCCCGAGACCGCACCTTCCATGGTTTTGCTAGCACATCTACCTTTAAGAACATATTAAAACCATTCACACACAACCAACCAGTTACCAATGAGTCTTATTTATTACACATTAACCATTGGTGTCATCATACTAAACTAGAGCTTGCAAGTCTATCCATTTGTGTTATACCAAATCCATTAAACCAATTTGACTCCCAAGTTTTGAATTAAACCAAAACCATGGCCATCAAGGCCTTTCCAAACCATTTAAACCAATTTAGGTTCCATTACCTTTTTATGCAATACAAGGATTTCAATTATATACAAACTATGTTATAAAAGCATTCTCATTGGCATTTTAACAAACATGTTGAAGGAATATAGTTTCCAAAGCTAAAACCAAGTATCAATTTACCATTCCCATGCAATCACATGTTCACATTGCAATTACAACATAAAAACCATAAGTAAAACATGGGAGAACACTATTCAACCATGAACAACCAAAACCCTCAATACATATTTCAAGACCCAAAATAATACCACAATAATACCATGAAAATCATTTATTAAAATATGCTTTAGTTGAACTAACAATGAGAGAGAAGTAACATACCTTAGATAACAATGAAGATGAAGAGAAACCACCCCTTTTGAGCCTTAATGGGTTGCTTTGAATAAAACACTAGCCTTTCTTGAACCAAGAGCTTGAGAGAGGTTCAAGAGTGTTTGATTGAGAATAGGAGGTTAATGAAGCCCGAAAAAGTGTTTTAGGTCATGGGGTTAAAAGGATTTAAGAGTGTAAATGTCCAGAATACCCCCAACTTAAACTATAAAAATTCCAGCAGGAGGGTACATTTGGACCCCTCTACTTGTATCCACACCATAAGAGTGGTACCCTCCACTCGTAACTTGATCAAAAAGTTGGACACCATATTCTGTCCAACATATGACTCCAAGGCCCCAACTCATGACCATACCCTACAACTAGTATGGTTCAGTCATACCCTAGGAAGAATCTAAAGGGATTGACATTGGACAACATACGACTGCACCTTAACACTCGTACCCTATCCTCATGGCTCTTAGTGAGGCACTCATACTCAGAGTCAAGTTAAGTTTCTAAGTTTTGAATTAAGTAAAGGATCAACCAAACAAACCGTTACCAAACTATACGACCCGTACCCACTAAGTCGTAACCAGAATAGAAATCCAACCACCACACATTGGACAACTTATGAGTTGGCTCACCTGACTTGTAACCACATCATACGACATGTATGGTGATTCATATAATGACCAGAAGGTTCAAGACTCAAGAAATTTTCAATGGTCAAAACCCAAGGTATTTTAATTCTCCCTTACTTGAATCATTCGTCCTCGAATGAAAGAACAAGGTAGCAACTAGCACGATTAGACCCCCAAATATCTCTACTCTTACCTTTCATATAGAAAACAAAACATGAAGGAAATCAATATTTCCTTTGACAAATTTTGGAAACAAAGACATTATAAAGAACACATACCTTCCGCATTAATTTCTGGTGTAGAAAATAGGAACGAATACTTGAACTTTGTGTCCTCTTTAACTTCCCAAGTAGCCTCTTTCACCTTGTGTTTCCTCCATATAACCTTTATTGAGGCCACATCCTTGGTCCACAACCGACAAACCTAATGATCTAAGATCTCAATTGGGATCTCTTCATAAGATAGGGAATCCAAAATACCATTATCCGTGATAGGCACAACCGCAATAGATCACCTATACACTTTCTTAACATAGAGACATGGAACACCAGGTGAATAGAGCTTAAATAGAAGGTAATTCTAACTCATATGCAACATTTCCAACCCTTCCCAAAATCACATAAGGACCTATATATCGGGGATAGAGCTTCCCCTTCTTCCCAAAATGCATCACTCCTTTTATGGGAGACACCTTTAGGAATACCCTATCTCCAACCTCAAACTCTAAGTCACTTATCCTTACATTTGCATAGGAATTTTGTTAACTTTGGGTAGTCTTAAGTCTATCTTGAATCACCTTCACCTTCTCCATAGCTTGGTGAACCAAATCCGGTCTAAGCATATCCATCTCACCGACCTCAAACCACCTAATAGAAGACCTATATCTCCTACCATACAATGTTTCAAATAGAGTCATCCCAATGCTAAAGTGGTAGCTATTGTTGTAAACAAACTCTACAAGAGGCAAATGCTTAACCCAACTAACATCATAGTCAATAACGCAAGCATGAAACATATCCTCTATTATATGAATATTTTTTTCTACTTTCCCATCTGACTATGCGTGAAAGGCAGTACTTAAACTTACCTTATGTAATATCCTATACATTTCAAAACTAGAAAACAAACCATTGTTCCTATGTCTGAAACCCCTAATCTCGTAATTCATATTTGAGTGCATGACTTATGATGATTAGCCTCGTGTGCAGAGAGCTTATGTTGGAAAAAACATGTTCATAAGAGTCACTTAGAGTAATGAAAGCTAAGAGCTTTTGAATCCATTAAGTTTTAGTATTTGATTTCAAAAGGGTCATATTTGAACGAGTATAACTTGATGGATATGTGGTATTTTGCAAATTTAGACCCACCAAATTTTATATAATTGAATTAGCTTTCCAACGATACTAATTTTTCCTTAATCTGATAACCGAGATAAAAGTTATGACTTTACAAAGGGGAGTACGTCTCCTAACATATTGCCTAGAATGCTTAGGCGATGGGAAATTCACCGCCTAGCCTAGCTTAGTCAATGGTCAATGCACCGCCCATCCTAGCTTAGGCGATGGGAAATGCGCCGCATACCCTATGGCCCAAACGATGTAATCACTCTGTTTTTGAGTTATTTTTCACTTTTTCACAATTTTTATTTTCTTTTTCTTTTCCTTTTTCTTTTTTTTTCTTACCATACCTAACGCTACTACTTTTTCTCTTATTTTACCCTTTTACACTCCTTAAATGTTCCTAAACATAACCTTACAAAATTTATAGCTCTTAATCACATTTTATCCCTATTAACATCATAAGCTCATCATCTAAGAACACAAGAGAAGAAAAACAACTAGGGTTGCACAATCAATCTTGAAGGTATGATCTTTCAACAATTTCATCACCATAAAGGTATGTGGGGTTTATGAACAAGGATACCCTTTCATCCTTGTGCCCAAAACTTGATCTTTATTTAAGATTCTATATTTTGTAAATTAGGGTTCATACCCAATTGTCATTGTTTGAAGATTTTAATGTCACAAGACTTAAATGTTGGATTGCATGTCTATTTTCACATATTTATGCGTGTGATATGATTTTATAGATTTCCAATTAATTTTTTAAGCATGATATTGTGAGTTTGATTTCATTACTTTGGTTATTGGTGAAGTATTTTGAGAAGTATGTTAAGCATGGCATTTTACTATGAACGTGCATAAGTTTAAAGCATGGGTTTTTACACCTTAAGTCTCAGTATTGATATTTCAAGAAGATTATGATTTTAAGCCTCTTATATGAGCTTTTTACCAAGATTTAAGAAAGAAATTTGATCTTTTGATCCTAAGCTAAGATAAGGAATCCACATTATTCATACAGTTTGGGATTTAAAGAAAGAGAAGCATAATTGGTATTTATTACAAACCTTTGTGCTATTTAAGCATGGGTTTTTAGCTCTAAGTTGGGTATGATTCCAAGGTCTCATACCCTAGAACTATGTTCCACCATAAAATTGAGATTAAGTTCCCATAGTGGGTTAAGATAGTGATCACTTAACATAAGGTTATACTCCTTGCCAAGAGTCTAACATCTCTTCCCAATGTGAGGTTTTCCCCTTAGGGAAACATGATGTTGGACTCCATGATGGCTCAACTGGTGTATGTCGGTTATAAGAACCTCCCAAAGTCCCTAAGTCTTAAATCAAAATATCAGAACAGTTTTGAGAAAACTAAGTGTAAAGGATCACAAATTTATTCAGACATTGTTTGGCTTAAGACTACAGTTATTAGCTTTAATTTTTAATCCTTATAAAAGTGAGCACTTTTCACTTAGTCTGCATGATTTGAAGGGAGAAACCAGAGTGCAGTTTAATAGAAACTAAGTGTGGTGGCTCACAAGAACTTCTTTATACCTTATTACACATGTCTTATGGTTTTTCCATTTTTTATTATTCAAGCCAAGGTGAGTCACTCACATTTAGGATGTTGTTTTGAAAGTTATTTGAATCATTGCATCTATTATTTTACTTATGCATTCACCCCCACATGCTCAGTACAATTCAAAAGTACTGATCCACATATATGTCTATGTGCTACATTATTTAATAATGTAGGTTCAGGTGCTCATTTCTAGCAGCAAAATTAACTGCAGGCATCTTCATCTATATCCCAATATTGGTGAGTCCTCATGGTTTGAGGATCCATTCATTTGGACTTTCAGCTTTATGCAGTATTTTCTTAGTTGTTTTCTATCAGTTTGAGTCGGCTGGGGGTTTGTCCCAGTGACTCTCTGGTTATTAGAAGTAGAGGCTTGTCAAACATTTAGTAATATTTTAGATTTCTAGTATTAGCTTTTTAGATTTTTAAGTTAAGCACTTTTAGACTTTATATTCATCTAAACTAAGTTCAATTCATAGAGTAAATGTTGCATTTTAATATTTCAGTAGATTCACATGTCTAAGTTATCTTCATTATAAGTTTCAAAATTAGTAGAAGGATAAAAGGGCTAACTTGGGGCTAGTCATAACCCTGAGCACCATATAACATCTCGGGACCCATTTTTGGGGTGTTACAAACTTGGTATCAAAGCCTAAGGTTTAAAGAGACATAGGGAGTCGGACAAGCCACATTGCATAGAGTCTTGATCATAGATGTGAAGTGCATCATATTTATGAGCAAGAAGTTATTGAATGATTTAGGAAACCATCCTTTTCTTTTATGCTCTATCGTGCTTTTAGTTGTTTACATCTGCTTTTAACTCGTGCTCTTACATGATAGAATATGCCTCCTCATCGAGGTAATGAACACAGGAATGATAACCAGCCACCCCAGCCCGCTGACCCTCTGAATGAGAACGTATCCTATGATGAATTTAGGGCTACTTTTCAGGCATTGTCCCAAGCTGTGACTGCTAATGTTTAGGGCAACCATCAAGCTGCAGTCCCACTTTAGCAAAATAGTGATTTAGTTACAGTAAAAATTTGTGACTTCATGAGAATGAATTTACTAGAATTCTTTGGGTCGAAGGTAGATAAAGACCCACAGCTCTACCTTGATGAGGTGAAAAAAATCACCTAAATTATGCATATTACTGAGGAGAAGAGTGTAGAATTAGTATTCTATAAGCTAAAGGACGTTTCTTATGATTGGGTGGTTTTGTGGAAGAATAGTAGAGGTGAGAATGCATCTCCCATAAGTTGGCAGGTATTTCAGGATACGTTCCTAGACAGATTCTTTCCACGTGAGATTAGGAAAGCTAAGATAAAGAAGCTTATGAGCTTGAGGTAGGGATCGATGACAGTGAAAGAGTACTGCCTTAAGTTTAACCAGTTGTCTAAGTATGCTCCAGATTTGATAGTTGCCCGTAGATCTAGTATGAGTTAGTTTGTTACTGAAGTGTCTGGATTAGTAGTCAAGAAGTGTAGGACTGCCATGGTTATTGGAGACATGGATCTTGCTAGGTTGATGATTTATGCCAGACAGATTAAGATTAAGAAGTTGAAAGAAAGGGATAGAGAAAAAAAAGGCTAGGATCGAGTAGTTTGACTTCAGTCAATCAAGGTTTGGAGGGGGAAATTGTTCATAGTTTTAGGTTCACCCTCATATTCTAGCGCCATCATCAGCCAGTGCCCCCATACCCAGAACCAAGTAAGAGTAGTGGGGTAGGGCTTCTATGGCCAGGTCTTAGAGTAGTATGAGTGGAAGGCATAATTTTTTAGCATGTGCTAAGTGTGGTAAGAATTATCTTGGTGAGTTTTTGTTGGGATAGAAAGGTTGTTATGGATATGGTAGTTTAGGGCACGAGATTAAAGAGTGACCGCATGCTAAGCAAGGAAACTGATATGTTCATCCTCAGACTTTGGCTACTAGTGCACCAGCCGCTCTGGGTCGCCCAGCCCCTCCTCAGTATGTATCATCCAGTACCGGTGGCGGTCAGTCCTAGAATCAGTTCTATGCTTTACTATCCCGCCGAGAGTAGAAGATTTCACCAGATATTGTTACTGGTTTGCTTCGTGTCTTTCATTTTGATGTTTATGTGTCGTTAGACCCAGGGTCAAATTTCTCATTATGTGACTCTTTTAGTTGCAGTAAACTTTGGAATATATTCTAAAAATCTTTCTAAGACCTTATCATTTTCTACCCCAATAGGTGAGATAGTTGTTGCCAAACGAGTCTATAGAAAGTGTCTTATCACTGTCCTTCATATAATTATGTTAGCAGATTTAATAAAATTAGATATGATTGACTTTGACCTTATTCTAGGTATGGATTGACTTCATTCCTGTTATACATATATAGATTACCCGAGTGGTGAAGTTTTAGTTTCTCAACAATCCAGTCTTTGAGTGGGAAGGTAATTCAGTATCTCCTAAGAGCCATTTCATATCCTATCTTAAAGCCAGGAATTTGATATCAAAAGGGTTCATTTATCATTTAGTTTGATTCAAAGATACTAAGTTTGAGACTCCCACAATTCAGTCAATTCGTGTAGTCAATAAGTTTCCTGAAGTCTTTCCCGAAGATTTGCCAGGGGTACCTCCTGATAGAAAAATAGAATTTAGTATTGATCTTCTTCCAGATACTTAGCCCATCTTAATTCCTCATTATTGTATGGCTTCATCTGAGCTTAATAAGTTAAAAGAGCATCTTAAAGACCTCTTAGATAAAGGCTTCATAAGGCCCAGTGTTTCTCCATGGGGTGCTCCTATCCTATTTGTGCATAAGAAAGATGGCTCTCTCGAATGTGCATCGACTACCATTAGTTAAATAAAGTCACAATAAAAAACAAATATCCTCTTCCTAGGATTGATGACTTATTTGACCAACTCCAAGGTGCAATTTATTTTTCTAAAATAAACCTTAGATCCGGCTATCACCAGCTTAAAGTAAGGGAATGTGATATTCCAAAGATAGCTTTCAAAAACTATTACGGTCACTTTAAGTTTATAGTAATTTTCTTTGGGCTAACAAATTCCCCAGCAGCCTTCCTTGACCTGATGAACCAAGTGTTCAAATAATACCTAGACATGTTTGTCATAGTCTTCATCAATGATATCCTTGTCTATTCCCGTAGTAAGGATGACCATGCAGACCATCTTATAATCATGCTGCAAACTCTTAGAGATCACTAGTTGTTTGCCAAATTCAGCAAGTGTGAATTTTTGCTAAGGTCAGTAGCTTTCCTTGGTTATACTATCTTCTCTAATGGCATTAGAGTTGATCCTCAAAAGACCGAAAAAGTAAAAAACTAGCCTAGACTTATCTCTCCATCAGATATTAGAAGTTTCTTGAATTTAGTTGGCTATTACCATTGATTTATTGAGGGGTTTTCATCTATTGTGTCCCCCATTTCTAGATTGACTCAAAGGAGGGTTAAGTTTCAGTGGTCAGATTCATATGAGAAGAGCTTTCAGGAGTTGAAGGATCGATTTACTTCAGCCCCAGTTTTGACATAGCCTAATGGTACTGATGGATTTGTTGTTTATTGTGATGCATCTAGATTTGATCTGGGTTATGTTTTGATGCAGAGAGGTAAGGTCATAGCCTATGCCTCTAGACAACTTAAGCCTTACAAAAAGAACTATCCTACCCCCAATCTTGAGTTATCAGCTATTGTATTCAACTTGAAAATTTGGAGGCACTATCTTTATGGGGTGCATGTTGATGTGTTCACAGACCACAAAACCTTGAAATATATGTTTACGTAGGAAGAGTTAAACCTCCATTAGAGAAGGTGGTTATAATTATTAAAAGACTATGACATAAGTGTATTATATCATCCAGGTAAGGCCAATGTTGCGGCAGATGCCCTTAGTAGAAAGCCTATAGGTAATGTAGCTCATGTGGAGAATGATAAGAAATTGTTAGTTCGGGAAGTTCACTGGTTGGCTAGACTAGGTGTGCGATTGGTTGACTCAGTTAAGGGGAATGTGTGGGTTCAGAGTAGTTCAGAATCTTTCTTAGTTTTCGAAGTGAAAGATAAACAATATAGGGACTCCAATTTGGTTAAGTTGGAGTATTCAGTCAGAGATTAGAAGGTAGAGATTTTCTCCCAAAGGGGAGATGATGTATTGAGATACCAAAGTAGACTATGTGTGCCATGCGTTGATGGTTTAAGGCAGCGGATTATGGAAAAATCGCATGGTGCGCGTTACTTCATTCACCCTGGTATTACTAAGATGTACTAAGGTTTGCGAGAAGTGTATTGGTGGACTGTTATGAAGAAAGATATAGCAAAATTTGTGGCCAAGTGTGACATTTGTCAATAGGTTAAGGAGGAGCATCAAAGTCCTGGTGGTACTTTGCAAGAGTTTAGTATTCCCACTTGGAAGTGGAAAAAGGTGAATATGTACTTTCTAACAGGGTTACCTCATTTTTATTGACAAGATATAGCAGAATTTGTGGCCAAGTGTGACATTTGTCAATAGGTTAAGGAGGAGCATCAAAGTCCTGGTGGTACTTTGCAAGAGTTTAGTATTCCCACTTGGAAGTGGAAAAAGGTGAATATGTACTTTCTAACAGGGTTACCTCATTTTTATTGACAACATAATTCAATTTGGGTCATTGTAGATAGATTAACCAAATCAGCCTATTTCTTGCTAATTCACACGTCCTACTCAGCCGAAGATTATGCTAAGTTGTACATTAGAGAGTTGGTTAGATTGAGTGGATTTCTGTTGTCTATCATTTATGATAGGGGTACTCAGTTTACCTCTCACTTTTGGACAGCCTTTCAGAAGGGTCTTGGTACCCAAGTTCACCTCAATTTAGTTTTTCACCCTCAGACAGATGGCCAGGCAGAGAGGACCATTCATACCCTTGAGGATATGTTGAGATAATATCTTCTTGAATTCAAAGGTAATTGGGATGATCATTTGCCATTAATTGAGTTCACCTATGATAACAGTTACCATTTGAGAATTCAAATGGCCTCATTTGAGGTTCTCTAGGGAGAAGGTGTAGATCACAGATCGGTTGATTTAAAGTGGTGAGGCCACTTTGATATGGCCAGATATGGTGTGTGAATCAATGGAGAAAGTCTAGTTGATTTGAGAAAGGTTGAAAACAACCTAGAGTCGTCAGAAATCCTATACGGATGTGAGGAGAAGGGATCTTGAGTTCGAAGTGGATGACTTTGTTTACTTGAAAGTTTTACCCATGAAAAGGGTGAAAATATTTGGCAAGAAGGGGAATCTTAGTTCCCAATCATTGGTCCTTACATAATATTGAGCCGTGTTGGAAAGGTGGCATATGATCTTGAGTTGCCTGCAAATTTACCATCCGTTCATCCTGTGTTCCATGTATCCTTATTGAAGAAATGTACTGGTGATCCAACTATTGTAGTACCCTTAGAAAGCACAAATATTCATGATAGCCTCTGTTATGAAGAGATTCCAGTTGAGATTCTTGATCACCAGACTCGTAGGCTAAGAAACAAAGAAGTTTCCTAGGTCAAAGTTCTTTGGCGAAATCAGTCCATTGAGGGCACCACTTAGGAAGTGGAATTAGAAAGGCAAGCCAAGTACCCTCACCATTTCTCATTAAGTTAAGACTCAGTTTAAGGTAATAAGTTTTCCCAGATTTTCTCTTTTCCCATTCTTAGTTCAAGCTTTATATAATCAGTTTTATGATAATTCATGCATTCATAAATTAGTTTAGTCATGCAGTCATATTTTGAATCATGCAAAGTTTAATATGTAATCTCAGACCCTCAGTATTCCTAGTCTAGCGAATCTCATTCAAGGACAAATGTTACTAAGGGAGAGATATTGTAATACCCCGTACATTTCCAAACTACAAAACATATCATTGTTCCTATGTGTGAAACCCCTAATATCATAATTCATATTTGAGTGCATGACTTATGATGATTATCCTAGTGAGAAAAGAGATTATGTTGTATAAAACAGGTTCGTAAGAGTCACTTAGAGTAATGAAAGCTAAGAGCTTTTGAATCCATCAAGTTTTAGTGTTTGATTTCGCAAGGGTTATCTTTGAATAAGTATAACTTGATGTATATATGATATTTGGTAATGATGAGGTATATGTGTACATAAGGAATAGTATTAAAATGATGAATTGTGGTTGAATCATTTAGTGGATAAGAACATGAGTGTATAGGAATAAGTTGAAACCCTAGTAGTAGGTTGCTAAATAAAGTTTTATGTGTATAAGTGTTTTGTGTACCTAGATTTAATTCTTGAATCTTGTAGTATGGAGAAGTCTGGGAAGTTTTTGTATGGTGCCCTTTAGAGTTGAATTGAGGAAAAATATGTAGGTAATATGTGCCTTTGGTTATGTGATTAGAGGTGTAATAATAGTATTCTAAGGAATTAAAGGTAGAGCATTAAGTGCTTAGAAGTGTGGGTGTCTATGCCCATAAAAATATTAGCCATAAGTTGATGACTTTGAGAGTTAGAAGAAATTACTATTACTGTCCCTAAAAGGGGATGTCCTAGAAAATAATTTAGCATCTTTGTAGTAGAGATTAATGAGAGGAGTTTTTGTTCATGTATATACTGATACCCTTTTGTTATAAGGGGTATGGATGCGTTCGCTCATGAGAGTGGGATTTGTAGAGTGATGGCTATAGAGGCTAGCGTAAGTTAAGAGTAGCATTTACAGAAAAGCAAGGCCTTCAGAGTATAGTTCTTCAGAGAGAGTTTAGAGTTTAAGCGTGTGGTGATATGTCTTTTATGTTGAGAGTTCTGGCTATAGATTTTGATGTGGGGATATGTCTGTAAGTCTAGGAATGTAACTTTGATCTAAGGGGGAGATGGTGAATTAAGGTAGCTCCCAAATGTTCTCAGCACGGTAAGTTGTAGGGAGAAACCATGATAAACCTATTTCTACTTAAGTATAATCCTCCTACTTTAATTTAGGAGAGTATCCTACTAATGTAGTACGTCATTTTTTTAATTCATGCATATGCCTATGGTTCGAGTACTATATGGACTTATGTTAATGATCTGACCTTCAGACTAGAAGCAATAATGTCTCTTAGTAATCCAGTCTCTCATGTATTTAGCCATATGTTATGTTGTTCGTGATCCATGAGAACCTATGTCTCTCAGCATGCTTGGTCTTAAGAAAATATGTTTCTATAAGTCACTGATTCATCCGATCTCGGGTTTAGCCAAAGTGATAAAGTTTATGCAAACTCATGGCAAATCTCAATTCCTTAAATAAGGAGTAATCGCTTCAAGCAGCAATATTTATCTTAGTTGTAATGTAATACCCCATAGCATTCTCGACTCAGTACCACTCTGGGTTGCATGTATGGAGAGCTGACAACTTAAAATTTTTCCAATTGTTAAAAGACTTAGTCATAGTTATGAGCTCTTAACTTTCATGATCTTCAAATTGATCTTCCTGACCCCAAGATGTGGATTTTGAGTTAATTCATGATTAAGGGTGTAAAGGGGTGTCTCAGGAAAGTTTTAAATTTTTCAGATGACTTTTGAGGCATGTTTGGATGATCAAAATAGTGGACTAACACAATATCGACGCGTCGCATCAAGAATCGTGTCGGTAGGGACCGATGTATCGCGTTGCTTAACGCATCGGGTGCCAAATTTGTCTTACCAATTTCTGGGCCCAGGAGGGTAATTCAGTCTTTTTCCTTATTTTATCATGATATATGCACCAATGTTTTCTCACTATGCTCTATCCTAAGAATTCATGTTGTATTGTGATTCTTCCGAACGAATCTCTACTTATGATCCAGATACTTGATATAAGAAGTACTTCATGATGGTATCATATCTTCACCTCATGTCCCACCGTGATGTAGGTCAACCGTTATGTGTTATAATCAAGTAGTGTTTCTCCCATTCATGATGATTGTGCTCAGTCCCTTAATGACCCTCCATATGTTAGTGCGATGGTGGATGTGGAAGCATAGTAATGTGATAAGTAGGAGTGTAGATGCTCTTGAAGGTGAAAATTTTTATGTAATTTCTTGAGCTAAGGTTATAGGTGAAAGGGAAAGAAAGGAGAACAACTTTTGTTGTGTGAAATAGCTAAGAAGGGGATGGACTTTTATTATGAGAGATAGTTGGGAATGAGATATATGGCAAAAATCTTTGTGAATATGATTGAATTTGCTGGTCTTATTGGGGAAATCCATGAAGTGGGTGTAGTAATAATAGGCTTGAATGTTGTGATTGATGAAAAGTCAATCTATGTACTATGTGGTTAGTACCCTCTTAATTAAAACCCAAAGGTGTTTGATAATATTTATAAGGTGAATAAATATTCTTAAGGAGATGTATAGTACAAGTTCTTGTAGCTTAAGTTACCACCTTGTTACTCCGAGTTAAGCTTCAACATAAAAGCTCTTTGCATTGGGACTCAAATTCATGTGGCTAGATGTGTGATTGGTGAATTGTAAGTTGGTGAGTGTGAAGTATGCTATTTATTGTTTGGGGTGTAGATGATTAGTGCCTCTAATTTTAAGTTTATTTGTTGTACCTTGCAAGGTGGAGAATGCTTCTAAATCCAATGTCCCATGAAAACCTTATTTCATGATTAGTACCGATGTAAGTCAGTCCTGTTATCACCAAATTAACTCATGCCTTATGTTGTGATTATTATGGTTCATAAAACTTATGTGCAAGATCATCCCTATATAAAGTATCATCATTTCATGTTTCATGCTTTCATGTTTCACTAGGGGTTATCATGAAGCTCGTTTGATGCCTTTGCATATTTTGATAGGGAAAAATGTTCAATGCGAGGTTTAGTACTTTATTCTACACTTATAACTTCAACAAGTCCCTACCCATCATTTGGGGACGAATGATCCCAAGGGGGAGATAATGTAACATCCCGCATTTTTGAGCTAGAAAGCAAACCGTCATTCCTACGTGTGTAACCTCGAATTCCATGGTTTACATTTAAATTCTCGTGTCATGATCCTTCTCCTAGTGTATGAAGTGATTATGAGGTAATAATTGTTCATAAAAATCACTTGGAGCAAAGTTGAGCTAAGAGTCATTCATTCATCCAAAGTTTGATATTCGATTCTACAAGAGATAATTTTGAACGTGTATAACTTTTTATACACATAGAACTCTACCCACCAAATTGTATATAATTGAATTAGCTTTTCAACGATACCAATTTCGCCAAAATTCGATACCTGAGCAAAAAGTTATGACATTTTCCGTGTGATACAGTAAGCTAACGTGATCTTGATGCGTCGCGTCGACTGCACCCCGACACGAAACCTGACGCAAATCTAAAGTGGTTTTATACGTTATTTCAGTTCCTAAAGGGTCTAGGGGCACCTTAGTCCCATTTCTTCACCCAAATTCCATCCTTAATCATCCTTAAATAAAATTAAGCCTCTTAGTAACGTTGTAACTCTCTCAAGATCCCTAATTCATCTTTCAAGAACACAAGAGGAGAAAACAACTAGGGTTTGGACACTCAAGCTTAAAGATCAAATCTTTTTGAAATTTCTTCGTGATTCTTTGTAACTAAGGTACATGGGACTATCCTAAACCTCCTAGGCATAGATTTTACTATTTTTAAATTAGTTTTAAAGTATATATATATATATAAACAAATTTAGTTTCAAGATTGTTGATGATTATGCGTCAAGGATTTCATATTATTGTAAAGAAATTATGGAGATTGTCATGAAGTGTTTTCAACTCGAAATACTTTCATGTGATCTTGTGATGTCAATATTGAGAAGTTAATGAGAGCATGAGACTTGTGATTTCCTCTTTACGACAAATTTCATTGGATTTACATATTGTGAATTGAATTTACAAACTGTTGAAAGCTTGGGTCTGTAGATGGATTATTATGGATGAATTGTACTGGTTGTTTTCATGAAGTAATGAAAGAGCGTTATTACTTGTTGTATAATGATCATAAGTCTTATTTAGAATGGTTTTAAAGTAATTAAAATGGATGACCACCATAGAATAAGTATTGAGAATGGTTTAGTTTTTCAACTGTTTTGAAATATGAACTTTTGTTCGAATAGTAGAGCTTTTGGGTGGTCAATAAATCTCTTCTGAAATAAGATAAGGGCAGTAGATATGTTGTAACTTGACTTGCAAGTCGTGGTATGATGATACCCTATTTTTTATATGCCCGAATGATATTAAGAAAGAAAGAATGTTTTGAAGAAAATATGGTTTAAAGAATCCAAAACTGGGCTTAAGCGAGTTAGATAGTTACCCGAAGAAGGCAGGAGTCAAATGACTCATTGCC
Organism: Capsicum annuum; assembly: GCF_002878395.1. Taxonomy (NCBI): domain Eukaryota; kingdom Viridiplantae; phylum Streptophyta; class Magnoliopsida; order Solanales; family Solanaceae; genus Capsicum; species Capsicum annuum. Next base: position 20,291,607 of record NC_061115.1, on the reverse strand, counting down.
AAAAACCGTGATTTACTGATACAAGATTATGATACCTGAAAGAGAAATTATACACTGGCGATGGCCCTATGGCGTAGTAGAATAAGCAGAAACTCCAACCCTAGCGGCAAAATTGGGTTGGGGGCTTGGCCGCCGAGTCAAGGGAAGATCCCATATAGCCCGCGGGGTAGCAGAATTGAGGGTGTACCATCTGAATCAAAAGTAAGATAAAGAGTTGAGTCTTGAACTGCTGAATGTGTGTTTCTAAAGTTTCAGATTATGCCCATGTGATTCAAACTGTTTCAAGATGACATGTGCTTTATGAAATGATCTCACCTATGTTATTACAAAGATGCATATTTTGTTTTTGGATTGTTCTCCGTACCAGTACACCTGTATTGACCCCCCCTATATTTCAGGATACTAGACACAGTCCTGAGGTTCCGTTAAGTAATAGATTGACTTGTCAAAAGTTTGCAACTGGTTAGCCTCCCTTACTTCGGAAGGCTTATAGTAGAACTTGCTATTGTTATTTCATTTTGATTCATGGTCCGACTGGGGGCCTTGTCCCAGATGTTAAGCAGATGTCTTTTCAGTTGTTAGAGATTTTGCATACTAGAGTTAGAGGTTATTGATTCTTATGAATTCGTTTTAGTATTGAGTAGTTTGAAGTAAAAGTTGACCATGTTTCCATTCAATTATGTATTTCTGCATTTCCTCTTTGTATAGGAATAGTGTATGTGATTGCAAGTTAGAAGGGCTCTCGGGCCTTTATGGTTTGGGATGCCTGTCACGGCCAAGGCCCCGATTCAGGTCGTGACATTTAGAGATGCATAGCATGAGTGCAACCGATCCATCCCTAATAAGACATCGACATAAGAGAGAGTGGACCTTGGATAAAGTAAAAAGTACACATCATGGGAGAAGAGTTTCAACGTACCATTCAAAAAATCAAGCGATACCTTAGACTCCTATCGGGTAGTGAGATCATAAAGATAGTTCTGACCAGTATTGAAACTAGATAGTGCACCCTTTGGTGCCGAAGCTGATGATGAAGTAACTTGAACCTTGTTCACCCCCGAAGCAACCTTAGCCACTGGATAGATCTTAATCATGTGCCCTGGCTGACCACAACTAAAGCACTTATCCCTTCCTTTTTCACAATAACCCCAATGCAATCAACCACAGAACCTGTAGGAAGGATATCATTAAGCTCTGATCCTTACTAGCCTAAGATTTGGCACCCTATTTCTTGAAGTTGTCTCCACCTAGAAAATGCCTACCACCTAACGGCTTTGGGTAGGGAGCACTAGCCGTCGAGTAAGACCCAAAGTTTCCCCACTTCTTCTTAGGCCACTTCCCACTATCCCTGCCATTCTGTCATTGGCCACCACCCTGCTCAGGGAACCTAAACTTTTTGCCTTGATTTTCCCCTATTTCAGTATGATTCTTCATCTCTTTCTCTACCTGCTGCATGTACACAATCAACCTAGAGATTTTCATGTCTTTGATCAACAAGGCAGCCTTACTCTCCAATATTAAATCTCTGGATAACCCAAAAATTAAACTTCCTCATTCTAGCTCTCATTCTAGAAACCATGTCCAGAGCATACTGAGATAACTGCTGGAACTTTAAGGAATACTCCTTGACTGACATTTTTCCTTTTTTCAGATTGACAAACTCTTTCGCCTTTGCTTTCCTCAACTCCTGAGGAAAGAAGTAGTATAGAAAAGAATTAAAAAAATCCTCCCACAGAGATGACTCAGCACCATCATCCCTTGACTGATCCCATTCCTCGTACCATTAGTACATGACATTCTTTAGTTGGTAGGCAGCAAACTCCATGCCTTCCACATTTGTGGCATGCATAACATGGAAGATCTATTCCATCTCATCTAGAAAACCTTGAGGATCCTCTTTTATATTAACACCAATAAAGGTTAGAGGGTTTAATTTCATAAACTGGCCAACCCTTGTGGCCTCAGAACTTGGAGTAACAGATGCACCACACACAGTCTAAGAAGTTACCAACTGATCCAACATATAAATAGACTAATGAAACTCAACATTCATCACTTTATCCTGAGGAGCTCGAGGAGGACTAGAGGGAACCGATGGAACTCAACGAGGACAATTAGGAACTTGACCCCATAAGTAGAACAGGTACCATCAACATTGTCCTCAGGTATAATAGAGAAGTTTTCGTAAGCTTCAGATCATCGAGGAGGTATGATTTGAAAAGAGAACAAACAGGAATTAGAGGAGAATTCAGGACCTTAGACTCTACAGCTCAAGAACAGAACACAAGAAAAAGAATCATTCTTAAATGTCTCGTAACCTCTTCCTTATGAGTGTGGCACGCTACACATCCTTAAAAGAGACTCTACTAGACACAACTTTGTGGACTCCCAATTGACCATAATTGATACCTAATTTTTGCCCTTCACAACTAAGTTTAATCTTGAGTTTTTTCGATTTTAAATAAAATTACAATATTTATTTATCCGAATAAAAACTTTTCGAAAATTTTATGTACGGAATTTTGTCATTTTAAGTAGCTATTATATAAAAGCATATACAATTATACGAGATTATATAATTTGGTTACTTAAATAATTATTTTATGAAAAATAGTATTTTAATCAAAGCTTATCTTGAAAATAAATTCAAAAGGTTGAAATCTTGACTTAAATATAATTTGTTCTCAAAACAAGTTCTTTGAAAAAAAATACTTGTTTGATTTTATCAAATCAAGAAACCCGGAGATTAAATGAGGAATTAATTCATATCGAACATCAATTTAATTTAACCAATCTGTTAAATACTATCATAATTGAAACTAAATTGACTACAATTGCAATGCAATTGGCCAATTAACTTTCAATTTGGTCAAAATTTAAATAGAATAGGCAAAATTAGAATTGAAATAATTTTTGAATAACCGCTAATCGAAAATAACCCCAAAAATTATCAAATCCCTAACTATATACCTAGCACAACAATTTTAAAACTATCAGCAGCCTAAAATCAAAACCAATTAACCCAACAACAATAGCCCAAACCGACAACCCAACAACGCAACCCGACCTAGCCCATTTCTACTAGCTTCTTCAGCAATAATCCACCAAAAAGAACCGACAATATTATCTTAAAAAACAACATCAGTAAACAATAATAACTTCATCGACAAACACTAATGAACAATGACAACCTAGCAAAACCTAACCCATCTTCGACCCAAAGTCAACCCGCAACCCATGACCCGATCCAGCGGAAGTTAGCCTACAACTCAATTTGGGTGACTCAAAATTGACCCACGCTTCATCCTGTCCACATGACAATGACCAGCTAAACAATATTCCATTAATTTGAATTCTAAATTCGTACCAAAATAGTACCGTTCCAGCTCATCCCCTATCCTTTTTTTCAAAATTTCCAAAATTACGCCTGTTAATCCAAAATCCCACATCGTTGGAGAACAACTCATTCCCCATTGTTGTTTCCTACAAAAGGGTCACTGTTGAGCCAAATGAACTAAGTCTTGGAGGTGGAAAAACTTCCAAGCAAAAACGGTCTTATTTTTTTAGTAGAAAATTTTTGTTTTGTGAAATTCATAGGCTAAACAAAGATTGTGAGTTGAAGATGATTTTTTTCGATAGTGGTTGATTCAGACGAATCTCGTGATCCGATTTTACTGCCCCAAAAAAGGTAAATGCATCTTCTCATTTTATTTTATTTCCTTTTCATCTTCTTGTTCGCGTAATAGCTTTGTAGTCATAATCGTTGAAATGTTGGGACTGTTTGCTGTAGATGGCTTCGATGGCCATAGGGTTTGCTTGAAATAATTGTTTTTATGTTTTTTGCATAGCAAATATTTATACTGCGACTTTTGCTTCATGGTTGATTTTTGTAGTCTTCGGTTTGATTACCTTGAGCTCACTGTCTCATGTTCATATTATTGAGTGGCTTTGTTATAGTATGAATCTCAGCATGTATTGCAAAAATTTATGTTCTTTTTATTGTTTAATTCACTACATTGAGTTCAATGTTCTCATCTATTAATTTACATTATAGTTTTATTTTGGAATCACTATGATGCTAAATTTTTGTTTATCCCCGACACGTCATTTTTTACACTCGAATATTGTTGTCTGATCTGCTATCTCCTTAGCTGAATATTCCTATTTTAGTCTTGATATGTAGTCTTAGTGTAGTGCTACTTTGGTTTGGTTTCGATTTTATTTTACATAACTTTATTTCTAGTTCATGTTTAGTGATGGTTTAATCTACGGTATTAGCTTGATATGAACTACCTCTTGTTTTATTTGACCTTTAAAGTCAATAGGGATAGTAGGTGTATGTCCATAGTAAGGTCGATAATCCTATGAACCTTCAAGGATCCTTTCTTCGACCCTTGAAAGTTCCTTTTGAGTTGGTCAAAGAGAGGATGAGGGTGAGTTTGCAGTCCACTCGCTCTTGAGGATTGCAAGTCATATTTCTCAGTGTGTTAATTGCACATAAATGTAGTTTATCTTTTCGTTATAAATAAGAGTACTTAGATGTTTCGAATCCGCCTAATTACATGCTATCTTAGAAAGTGTCAAACTTTTTCCTACTTTATTTTTCCCTATTTTTTATTAATGTATACATTCTCGATATATTTGGAGGCATAATCTTCTGCTCTTTGTTGATTGCCTATTTATTCCCTTCTTTGTTTTGTTTTGAAATTATTAGATATGTCGAATTTCAATTTTCTGTCCCATGCTTCATCTATTCTTGTAAAGATTGAAAAAAGAAATTAACTAACAATGTGCACATTTTTGTTTGACTTGGCTGATGACAAATAGAAAATTTGTAAGATTTATTCCCAAATTATGCATATGAGTAAAATGTCTTGGCATTAAATTAGTTAGACTAATTTTCCATTCTACCATGTTCCATTTTCATTGATAGTTTATTTTGATTTGAGCTTTAGTCCTAAATTTTATATGCTAATTGTAATCTTTTTTTGTTTGCATGAACCACTTTCATTCGAGTCTATGTGGACTCGTTGTCTTCCATTCCATCAGTCCAACAAGGCCCAATAGCATTGAGCTAGTTCCTAAAGACCCAAAAATAGGCCCAAAATCGCAAGCACCGAATGACGAAATGTGTAGCTAAAGCTACATAAAGGATTTAAGCTACAAGGTTGAAGATAAAGGTGCAAAGAATTGAAATAGGCTAAAAGCATATAAAAAATTTTGGGATTGAAGCCGGGAGAGTCCAAATGGGTTTCAAACCCCTTTTCATAAACTTTCTCTACGTATTTAGCTATTTATTTGTAGTTCCTTTATTCATTTGGGCCTTGAAGTCAAAGTTGTATTTTAATACGAGTGAAGCAAAACTCGATTTAAAAGGTCAAAAAAATAGTTTTGGATGGTTTATGGGCCAAAAGCCCGATATTTAGATTAGGACAGGTGCAAATAGGCCAAAAGCCCAATCAGATTAGGACAGTTATGATAGATTTGGGCTCACGAGCCTAAGTCTTCTATTTCTCTCCTTTCCCCTTTACGTGCTGATTTTCTATCTTATTTGTTTAGACTTAGTTAAATTTCCTACCAAGTCATCAAAATTTATACAAGTCTTTTTCTAAAACCACTTTCTTTTCAAAAAATCAACTTCTCTTTTTCAAAGTTAGTCAATGGTAGTTTTCAAATAGTCCGGATAGCCGCAAGTTAGCGGATATTTTAGGTGCCTTAAAAACCTTCCTAAAATGTTAATAGGAACCTCTAACCCAGGATTTTTTTAAAGCCTAAGTCTTTTTCTGTTTTGAGACTTAGGATTTTATTTTAAATTTTTCTTAATTTCTTTTTAAATAAATTAAGTGGGACTCTTTAATTTCTTAGATTGTTTCAAAATTTTCTTTAAAGTTTCAAAATTATCAAAATCAATGTTTTTCAACCCTTTAAAACCTAAAAAGGATCAAATAGAAATGGCGACTCTGCTAGGGAATTTAAAATAGGTTCTAACCAAATATTTGAATTAGCTTCCTCGACTAATTATTAAACTTTTTATGTGCTTATATTTTTAGATTCTGTGAAATTTAACCGTTGCATTTCATGGCATAATACCACATTATGATTATTAAACTATTTGGGGTTTCGTGGATGTCCCGTCCCCTATTGTTCAACTCCAAGTCAAGTGTTTGGAATACTATGGTTTATCAGCACGTTAGGAGGTCTAAGACTGTTCATATTTTCAAACCCAATTTGTCTGCTTGGGAACCTGTGTCCAAACCCACTCTAGACATCCAGAATAGAGCTAAACCAAAACCTCTTTTAGGCATGAGCCTAGGATGACTCAATACCTGAGGGGGTGTTAGGCCCATTAGAAAACTTGCCCTGCGTCTATTGACTCTGATTCAATTACAGACGAACCATAATTATGTGTTGAAGAAATATATGATATTTAATCCAATCTATTATCCTTTAGGGGTAGGGAAAAGGCTTACTCTATTCACTTTTGTGTAAGATACCTCAATCATCCACCAATTGAGGGAGGAATTAAAGTGATTCAGGCAAGAGATTGATCGATTTGGACGATTACATGATTTCTTAGACTAATGATCAATAGCACAGTAATATGAAAATCGCTTGATCATCAACAGATGTCGCCAATGAGTGGACAAAGCTAAAAGGGTGAAGATCGATAGAAGAGCATTTAGGAACTAATATCCCCTGCACGGGACATTTTTCTTTTTCTCATATTATTTTTCCTTTCCCTAAAGATTGTATCCCTTTTGGGCAATTTTTGTAAGCATTTTTATATATCTATGTAGATTTGGAGGATAATGGATTCTTTTTAAGAAGCATATATTTCCTTCAAAATTCTCTCGTCCAACCCTTGGCTCAAAAGGGTCACCCTAACTAGGATATCTGAATATTATAATGTTATTATATGATATACTGCCTTATGTATTTATGTGTGTTTGTTTGAATCAAAGATAAATTTATCCACTATGCTCCTGTGGATCAGTTTGCCTATGAGGAAAACAACTCTATGTGGTTACTTCTTGTCAAATATCTTGCATTATCTTACATATATAGGAACTAACACATCTACCTTCAAGTTATTTTACTTTACAGATAACAGAAAACTACTTTGTATTGAAATAAACTGGCAGAACATCCTTACTTCACCCGGTCAAAAGTTCATAAATCCTATCCTCTAACCATCATTCAAAAATGACTGGAAGTGACGAAGATAATGCATTGCCATCAGGGACAATGTAATAGCGAAACAAAGTGAGATGATTGTTGAACTCGCGAGAAAATTGGAAATGCTTCAAGAAGAGATGAACCGTACTAGAGATTTGTCTAATTTGTCCATCACCATCAATGCTTCCGCCCTAGGAGAACATGGTACTCCACTCCAAATTTTTCCCCTCAGTACACCTATTCTCGGGAACCATCCAAATAACATATATTCCACCTCTACTTCCCAATTACTCATAGATCCTATAATAAAAAATCCTCTAATTCAGGCTGTCTAAAATACCAATCAGAAAAATAACCCAGATGCCTACCATCCATAAAATCCATTCCTAACCCATAAAATCCATCTCCAAATCCACAAAATTCATTTCCAAATCCCTAAAACCTATTTTCAAACCCACAAATTCCACTCCCAAATCCATAATATCCATCCCCACATCCACAAAACTTATTTCTAAATCCACAAAATCCCTCTCAAATTTCACCAAACTACTCCCAAAGTCTACAAAATGTTCCCAATTTCCAAAAAGTCCTCCAAACCTACCACTCAATCTCCTCTCATCCTCAAAATCAAGTTACCCTCCCAAATCATTCTCATGTCATCATATCCCCTAACATCTACTGATCCTTTTCTAATCTCGAGGTGGACCATTATGAGAAGAAGGAAAAAAAGTAGAGGACTGAGCATGAAAAGAAGGTTTTGGCCATGAATGAAGAGATTATGAGGATCAAGGAATCTCATAGGGAAGGTGATAATGATGCTTTGGGGTATGATGATCTGTGTGTTCACCTCAGAGTAAATCTACCAGAAGGGTACAAGGTCCCCAAATTTGAAGTGCTCAACGGTACTGAAAACCCAATGGCCTATCTGAGAAGGTATTGTGATCAAATGGTTGGGGTAGTAAAAAAATAAGGCATTATTGATGCGCTTATTCATCTGAAGCTTAAGCGACGAAGCCTTAGATTGGTTCATGTCTCAAGAACTAAAGAGATGGTCTAGTTGGAGAGCGTTAGCTAAAGGCTTTCTCAATAGGTTTGCATTTAGTATTGAAATAGTCCCTAAATGATACTCATTATACCGGATCAAGAAGAAGAATGATGAGTGTTTCCGAGACTATGCCTTTCATTGAAGAAAAAAAGTTGCTAAAG
>NC_061115.1:20204754-20283125 GCF_002878395.1 Capsicum annuum | reverse complement strand
TTAATCCTAAATCCTACATCGTTGGAGCACAATTCATTCTCCATTGTTGTTTCCTATAAAAGGCTCACTATTGAGTCAAATGAACCAAGTCTTGGAGGTGGAAAAACTTCCGAGAAAAATAGTCTCATTTTTTAAGTAGAAAATTTTTGTTTCATAAAATTCATCGTCCAAACAAGGATTTCGAATTGAAGAAGACATTTTTTTATGGTAGTTGATTTAGACGAAGCTCGTGATCCTGTTTTACTACCCTAAAAAGGGTAAACGAATCTTCTCTTTTTATTTCATTTCCCCTTCATCTCTTTATTCGCATAATAGCTTTGTAGACATAATCGTTGTAATGTTGGGACAGTTTGTGGTAGATGACTTCGATGGCCGTAGGTTTTTTTTGAAATAATTGTTGTTATGTTGTTTTCAAAGCCAATATTTATACTGCAACTTTTTCTTCATTGTTGATTTTTGTAGTCTTCGGTTTGATTGCCTTGAGCTCACTGTCTCATGTTTATATTGTTGAATAGCTTTGTTTTAGTACGAATCTCAGCATGTACTGCAAAAATTTCTATTCTTTTAATTGTTTAGTTCACTGCCTTGAGTTCAATGTTTTCATCTATTAATTTACGTTTTAGTTTGCTTTTGAAATCACTATGATGCTAAATTTTTGTTTATCCCATACACGTCATTTATTACACTCGAATATTTTTGTCTGTTCTGCTATCTCCTCAACTGAATATTCCTATTTTAGTCTCGATATGTCGTCTTAGTGTAGTGCTGTTTTGGTTTGGTTTCGGTTTTCCTTTTTCATAATTTTATTTCTAGTTCAAGTTTAGTGATGGTTTAAACTACTATATTAGCATGATATGAACTACCTCATGTTTCATTTGACCTTTAAAGTCAATAGGGATAGTGGGTGTATGTCCATAGTAAGGTCGATAATTCTATGAACCTTCAAGGATCCTTTCTTTGATCCTTGAAAGTTTATTTTCAGTTGGTCATAGAGAGGATGAGGATGAGTTTGCAATACACTTGCTCTTGAGGACTGCAAGTCGTATTTCTCTCTGTGTTAATTGCACAAAAATTTCATTTATCTTTTCGTTATAAATCAGAGTACTTAGATGTTTCGAATCCGCCTAATTACATGCTATCTTAGAAAGTGTCCAGCTTTTTCCTACTTTATTTTTTCCTTTTTATTAATGTATACATTCCCGATATGCTTGGAGGTATAATCTTCTGATCTTTGTTGATTTCTTGTTTATTCCCTTATGTGTTTTGTTTTGAAATTATTAGATATGTCGAATTTCAAGTTTCTGTCCCATGCTTCATCTTTTCTTGTAAAAATTGAAAAAAGGAATTAACTAACAATGTGCACATTTTTGTTTGACTTGGCCGATGACAATAGAAAATTTGTAAGCTTTATTCCTAGATTATGCATATGAGTAAAATGTCTTTGCATTAAATTAGTTAGACTAATTGTCCATTCTACCATGCTCCATTTTCATTGATAGTTTATTTTGATTTGAGATGTAGTCCTAAATTTTATATGCTAATTGTTATCTTTTTATATTTTTTGCATGAACCACTTCCATTCAAGTCCATGTGGACTTGTTGTCTTGCATTTCATTGGGACAACAAGGTCCAATAGCATCGAGCTAGTTCCTTGAAGACCCAAAAAAGAGCCCAAAATTGCAAGCATCGAATGAGGAAATGTGTAGCTAAAGTGACATAAAGGAGTTAAGCTACAAGGTTGAAGATAAAGGCGCAAAGAATTGAAATAGGCTAAAAGCCTATAAAAATTTTTGGGATTGAAGCCGGGAAAGTCCAAATGGGTTCCAAACCCTTTTCCTAAACTTTCTCTACGTATTTAGCTATTTATTTGTAGTTCCTTTATTCATTTGGGCCTCGAAGTCAAAGTTGTCTTTTAATATAGGTGAAGTAAAACTCGGGCCAAAAGGTCCAAAAAAATAGTTTAGGACTGGTTATGGGCCAAAAGCCTGATATTTAGATTAGGACAGGTGTAGGTGGGCCAAAATCCCAATTAGATTAGGACAGAGATGATAGATTGGGCTTACGAGCCTAAGTCTTCTATTTCTCCCCTTTCCTCTTTACGTGCTTATTTTCTATCTTATTTTCTTAAATTTAGTTAAATTCCCTACTAAGTTATCAAAATTTATACAAATCTTTTTCTAAAACCACTTTCTTTTCAAAAAATCAACTTCTCTTTTTCAAAGTTAGTCAAAGGTAGTTTTCAAATAGTCCGGACAACCGCAAGTTAGCGGATATTTTAGGTACATTAAAAATCTTCCTAAAATGTTAATAGGAACCTCTTACCCGGGATTTTCTTAAAAGCCTAAGTCTTTCTATTTTGAGACTTAGGATTTTATTTTAAAGTTTTCTTAATTTCTTTTCAAATAAATTAAGTGGCGACTCTGTAATTTCTTAAATTGTTTTGAAATTTTCTTTGAAGTTTTGAAATAGTCGAAATCAATGTTTTTCAATCCTTCAAAACCTAAAAAGGATAAAACAACCCAAACTAGGGCCTAGTTGTATCGTACATCTCAAGTTCGACCTGGATTGGAGAGCGCCCCAAATACCCAACCATAACCCCCTTGTACCCTATGTCGGATAAATTTTAAACATATAACAAGATAGAACAATTATAATTGAAAGACAATTAATAAAGTCCATAACCATAGCTATCCAAACATCCAACCAAGCATCTAACCAGTGTCATCCCCAATATCAATACCAATGCTAAGGCGTACACCAATACCGACACCGCTCATGCCCATAGTAGTCACACAAAGCCTTTAATATAAATCCAAGAACATCTGATTGGGACATGACCCCGACCATAGCCAAAACAAAAGTCCAAGAAATAAACAAAAATATGAAAAGTAAACCATGGCATGAAATGGAGTCTTCTAGAGTATGAAAGCTCACCACTTTAATTTGACGCAAAGCTGTTCCCGAATTCAAAATCACTGAGTAGGAAGAAGGGTATGGCCGGTTTCTGCATCGTATGGGGATACAGTGACTGAAGATGGGTTAGCAAGTGAACGCTAGCATGTACTCAGAAATAAGGATAAAATAATGCCATTATTCAAAATCAAAGTAAATAACTATATGCATTCACATACATACGAATATACAAATATATACTATGCCGGGAAAGGGGACCGGGTTTAGCATGCATTTAAAACCTTTAACCTAGGATTATGTAGCTCTACCATCCTAAATCCACCCATGGGCTATATATGTCCATCTCCCTCTGCTGAAAGGGCCCCAACACGTGTTAGCCGCACGAGCTGGGGAAAAACCTGAGATGGCTAGTAATCTCCCAAAATACAAGTGAGACATGATGCATACGATCACCAAGACCAACCTCACATCAACAAACATGAGAATCCAGTTTTAGTTCCTCCTAGGACCGCCACCTTCCACAACTTTGCTAACACACCCTCTTTAAACCCATATTAAAATTATTCACACACAAATAACCAATTACCAAGGAGTCTTATTTATTAGGCATTAACCATTGCTATCATCATACCAAACTAGAGCTTGCAAGTCTATCTATTTATGTCATACTAAAGCCATTAAACAAATTTGACTCCCAAATTTCTAATTAAACCAAAACCATGGCCATCAAGGCCTTTCCAAATCATTTAAAACCATTTAGAATAATTTAGGTTTCATTACCTTTTTATGCAATGCAAGGATTAATAATAGTAAAACTACGTGATAAAAGCATTCTCGTTGGAATTTTAACAAACATGTTGAGGGCATATAGTTTCCAAAGACAAAACCAAGTATCAACTTACTATTCCCATGCAACCATATGTTTAAATCGCAATTACAACATAAAAACCATAGGTAAAACATGGAGAACACTATCCAACCAAGAACAATCAAAACCCTCAACATATATTTCAAGACCCAAAATAATACCACAATAATGCCATAAAAATCATTTATTAAAACATGCTTTTAGTTGAACTAACAATGAGGGAGGAGTAACATGCCTTAGACAACAAGGAAGACAGAGGGAAACCACACCTTTTGAGCCTTAATGGATTGCCTTGAATAAAACCTTAGACTTGCTTAAACCAAAAGCTTAAGAGAGATTTGAGAGTATTCAGAGAGTGTTTGATTAAGAATGGGAGGTTAATGAAGCCCCAAAAGGTACTTTAGGTCGTGGGGTCAAAAGGAGTTAAGACGAAAAATATCCAAAATACCTCCAACTTAAATTGTAAAAATTCTCACAGGAGGGTACAGTTGGACCCCTCCACTCGTATCCATAACATACAAGTGGTACCCTCCACTTATAACTTGATCAGAAGGTTGGACACCATATTTTGTCCAACAAATGACTCCAAAGCCCAACTCATGACCAGACCATATGAATAGTATGGTCCAGTCGTACCTAATGTAGAATCCAAAGAAATTGACACTGGATACATATGACTACACTTTACCACTCGTACCATATTCTCATGGCTCTTAGTGAGCCACTCGTACTCAGAGACAAGTCAAGTTTCTAAGTTTCAGATTAAGTGAAGAATCAACCCAACGAACCATTAACAAACCATATGACTCATACCACCAAATCGTAACCACAACAGAAACCCAACCACCACAGACTTAAAAACTTATAAGTTGGGTCATCTGACCTGTACCCACATCATACGACACGTATGGTAAGTCGTATGATGATCAGAAAGTTCAAGACTCAGGAAATTTTCAAAGTTCAAAACCTAGGGTGTTTCACCCAGTTTCCTGTTCACCAACATGACTTATGTCCCTGTTGTGCAAGGTCAGATGGTAGCCATCCTTTTGGAAAACATTCATTTGGATATTAGTCAATTTGTGCTTTATGAGATTAGACACTTCAAGAATAGAGGTGACCCAATGCTCATGTTTCCATATTTGATCACGAAGTTATGTAAAAGGGCTGAGGTCGAGGAGTACACTGGGGACAACTATATATCCTCGGAGACACCTATTTACCCATTGAATATATGTGGTGAGGGTGATCCTTCAAAGATCAAAAAGAGACAGATCAACCCCGACTCATGTTGGGTATATATTGACAACATCCGTCTTGTTTCAAAATAATGGTGTAAGTTGGGCATTATCACAGAATAGTATTCATCACATAGAGTATATGATGCCTTTTTTTGAATCTATGCACCATCTTCTTTAGTGGATTTTAATTGATGTTCACTCTCCTTTTAAATTGAAAACTTGGTCTCCTTCTTTCTCCACATATTTGAATCTAGAAATTTTATGAATTCTAGATGTTCCTGTATAAACATTTCTTTGGAATGAGCATGAGGAAAAATATTTTCATCAAAAATAACATATCATGAAATCTAAATTTTATTAGTTGAAAGATCAAGACATCTATAACCCTTGTGAATAAGGTTATATCCAAGGAAAACACAAGGATACATTTTCTTTGCAAGATTGTTCTTGCCATAGTCTCCTAAATATGTAAAGCACCTGCATCCAAATACTTTTAGACTTTGATAGTCAGAATTACGATTAAACAATTTAAAGAAAGGAGTTCCCATTTGCAGCATTTTGAAAGGCATGCGATTTATCAGAAAGCATGTTGTTAGAAAAGAATCAACCTAATATTTAGAAGAAACTTTTACCTAAAAAGGCAAGGTAAGACCTGTTTTGACAATGTGACGATGCTTCCTTTCGGTACTCCATTTTGTTCAAGAGTGAGTGGGCAGGAAAATTGTTGATGGATGCCACATTGAGATAAATGATTTTTGAATTTAGTTGATATGAATTCAACTCTAGCATCACTTTGAAAAAAAATTATTTCTTTTAGAACTGATTTTCAATTGGTCTTTGAAATTTAAGAAAGTTCTCAAAGAAATAGGATTTCTTCTTTAGAGGAAAAATTCATGAGTAACGATTATAATCGTCAACAATAATTACATAGTATTTAAATTATTGGCAAGATAGAATCAAAGTAGGACCCCACAAATCACAGTGCAACTTATCTAGAAGAAATCTAAAAACACTATTGGATGAAAAAAAAAGAATTCTGCAATTTCTTCCCATTTAGAAACTAATACAAAGAGGTTTTTCTTTTTTTCAACCATAAACATTGATTAAATTTCTTGAGTATAGGAGCTTCAAAAGTATTGGATAAGGGTGAATCATTCTCTTGTTCCATACGTTTTAGGAGGCAGCATTCTTAAAAACATAAAGGGCTTGATGCATTTCATCTAGTGAATACAACCCTTGGTTTTTGTAGCCTTTAGGAAGTAGTTTTCCCTCTTATGACTAAACCAAAAAATTGTCAGCATTGACAAAATAATACATGAATTATCTTGAGCTAATTGTCCTACAGATATCAGGTTTTTTTTAATATTTGGAACAACCAGAACACTTTTAAGGTTTAAAGTACCATTTTGAGTCTCAAGTTTTCCTTCACCAATATGAGAAATATTTAAGATTTCTCCATTACTTATGTGTCATAGTTTCATGAGACTTTCGATGCTTAAAAATCAAAAATATGCAAGTACTTAGGTTTTTTTGTTAGATATGATATGTTTTTATGTTGATTTTGTAGGAGAATATGTTTTGAAGATGAATAAAAAAATAGGTGAAGTGTTATTGGGCATCCCACTTACAAACCTATTTATGGGTCGTAAGTGGGACTTATGCCAATTGTAGGTCCCTGCGTAAGTGTCAGAAGAAAAGGTTTTGAAGATGGACAAGTGACTCTGAGATTGACGTAGGCCACTTACAGGCCATAAATGGTACTTATGGCCATCGTAAGTGGCCATGTAAGTACAGTCAAATGACCTGGAGTTCTAAAGTTGTCTTGATACATGCGAAGGTCACTTATGGGGGCATAATTGGCAACTACGTCCATCATAGTTAACCCCTGTAAGTGGAAGTTTAGAAAGGTGAAGGATCCTTCTGAAGCTTACAACCCACATAGGGTTTGTAGGTAGCACCTATGACCCATAAGTAGGTCCATAGGTAGGTGCAGACTTAGTTTTCCTATTTTGATTTGGTTAGGATTTTTAGGATTTATGATGTATCCTATAAATACTCCATTGATGTTTTGTTATTAGTTTATGCACTTTTATACGCTCTATATACTCACAACACACTATTGATTCTAAGATTCGACTTTTGATCTTGGAATTCATTTTTTTTTATTTTTATGGTTTGATATTAATTAGAAATTATGGTTTTTATTCTTCAATTATTTGTAAGATTATTCATATACTTTATTTTATGAACTCAATGAATGTTCTTATAAATATGAGCGGCTAAATTACTTAACTAGGATTGTAAAAACCCTGGTGGAATAACAAAATAGAGAAAGTTCAAAGTCTTTCTTTATCGGTGTTTATGCATGTATTATGATTTTCTTCATAGTGTTTGCTTTCTTAATGACTGCAAAAGTTAAGGACATGCATGTATTCGATACCATCTCCACAAGAGAGGTTGAGATTAGGAAAAAAAGATCACAATAGTAATTTGAAGATACTAACCTTCATCTAATTAACTTGATATCCAAAAGAAGATAGTTAATTTGGGATCCAAGGCAAGGGTTAGTAAGACGACACTCTGAGCCTCATAAGGTGATGAGTGAAATTAACCAAAGGCATTCACAAGACGGTTGGTGATATATATCTTGTCAGATTCTGAATGCAAGGTAGTAAGATAATTTGACGAAGCATGATAAGTCTACGAAGTTAGGAAATCAGGGAGAACACAATCCTAGTATTCATCTCATATAGATTTCAATATACAAAGATCAAGATATGTTACTACTGTTACTAATTTCACAAAATTCCACCTGTTTACTTTCTGTATTTTCCAACTGCTTCAGCAAGTTCTTGATAAGATTTGTCATATTTTCTATGGTTTTGACCCCAACCCTTATTGAGTTCTATATTTGACAGCAATTGCATTGTACTTTCTTGGAGGTATAATATGGGGGACATCAAATTTTGGCATCATTGCCAGTGAATACGATTATGGATTAATTGTTGAGGTTGTTTATTTTTAGTTTCTTATTTTTCTTGAGGTATATGTCGGTATATGCCCAGTACTTAGAGTCAAGGAAATCCCTTGATCCCACTTAATATAGATCTTGAATGGCCAATACAACAGAATCATAGGATGTTAGAACATGGTCATAAAGCTTGTTACAAGGTCTTACAGATGATCCACTCCCCTTGAATACGCCATATCCATATGGTGTTTAAGAGACAATCATACAAACCACTACATGGCTACTAACTGAAGAGAGAAGGGATGTTATTGGCCGTCATACAGCTCAAAAAGATAGAGTAAGATAGGAAGAAGAGTGTCGAGTGATACTCGATGGAGCTAGGAGAGATAGAGCTCAACCACCCCCAACTTTTCAGTACTTACCAGTGTATGATGATCCAAAGAAAGACTTAGGGTATGTTGATCCAATCGAGATAGGGTCTATCATTGTCCCTGAGTTTCTCCAAGGGGTAAAGTTTGATATTATGAGCATTATCATTGAACTGGTCAATCTGAAGGGTGTGTTTATGGGTTTGCCGATTGATGGAGCAAACATGCACATCATGAATTTCGTTGGAATTGGCACTTCGTATAATTTACTTGGGTGAGTCAAGAAGCTTTGAGACTCGGGTTGTTATTATTCTCTCTTATAGGGAAAGTGACATTATGGTTAGGGAACTACCTCGTAGGTCCATCACTAATTGGAATGAGTTGTGAAAATAATTCTTAGATCGATTATTCTTCTTGCCTTCTAGAATTTTGCAGTTAAACAATGAGATTTATAATTCCATCCAATTGCATTCAGAACCATTGCACGAGACATAGTTGAGGTTCAATAAGAAGTTGATGATGGTGCCCCCAATCATAGAATTTCAGGAAGGAATTTGCATGAGATATGATACTAATCCTTTCATCCTAAATAAGTGATGTTTTAGCTTTTTTTATTTTATTTCTAAGTAAGTAGCTTTTTAGATAATCAAGGACATATTAATGATGTTCTCCCTATTTTATCCTTCTTTAAATAAAAGGAATTTTACATAATCAAGAAATCATCAAAGAGTTACATATTGTTTAAGTTATTTATTAAGGGTAAGTTAATAAGTCATTTTTAATTTTCTTGAATAGTTTTTTAAGAGGTGTGTCCAAATTAAAAAACATCAGTCGTTTAGAAATGGAGAAAGTATAAAAACGTCACTATATTATACTCCCTCCATTCAACAATACTTGTCCAGTATACTTAAAATAGATGTCCAAATACTACTTGTCCAGTTTGCAAAACAAACAGACATTTAACCTATTTCTATCCCTTTACCCTTAGGAGTTATTTGGTGTGAGGTATAAGATATAATAGTATCGGGATAAAATGTGAGATTATTTTATCCCGTGTTTGATTGGAGGTATAACTTAGTCTCGATATTATTATCCCACCACTTATATCATAGTGATGGGACAAGTTATTCCATATATATGGTGGGTTAAATAATTTCGGAATATCTCTTTCCCAAACAAACGGATCCTATTAATTATAGTTATTACTCAATACATTTTTCAAAGAATTGAATTAATTATATTCAGATGGTGATATAGTAAAATTACCCCTACTATTAACATGTGCGTCAAGTCAATAGTGGACAACTATTATTGGACAGAGGAAGTAATGCATGTATTATGCATTTATTGATTTGAAATAAATATCGAATTAATACTCTCTTCATCACAAATTACATAACATGTTTGCTATAAAAAGTTATCTCAAAATTGTTGGCATGTTAAAGAATTCAAGAGCTAGTTAATCATTTTTTTAACTATGCTCATATTAATTGAAGAAGATTAATCTAATCAAGACTTAATAAGATCATATTAGTCAATTTGCACCTCCTTATTAATTTCTCCTTAAAAATTATAAAAAATACATATCAAATAATTTGAGACGAAGAACGTATGTCATAGATGACACGTAAGCATTAAGAAAAACGTGTTGGTTTTGTCGTAATTATTAATTCATGAAATAAGCATACACTACATGAACTGTAAAAATAATATACTACTCATAAGTAATGACAATCCAACTTTCAGTAGCCACATAAAATAAACAACAGATTCAAATTTGCATCTAAACTATCAAATTGATTTATACACTATCCTCTTCAATAATTCGCGACCAAGCTTCTGAGTCTATGGTATAAGCAAATAGTACATCGACTTTGAGAAAATGACTAAAATGTCTTTGATCGTCCTACACTTACTCATATTCTGTACAATTAATTTGCCTAGACGATAGACATTGAAATGAAGTGTTAAAAGATAAGCTTTGGTAATTGGTTGACTAATTAATTCTAATTCATCTTGGAGCTACAATGATATTTCCTCTGTTTCATATTAGTCGTCACTGTTATAAATGTATTTAAATTATAGTGAATGTCTATCAAGATCTAATAAGATCTATCAAGGTCTAATAAGATCTATCAAGATCTACTTGATATCTATCAGGATTTGAAATATCTGTCTTCTAGTTAGAAACTATGAGTATTTTTCCCTACAAATAGAGGGGGTTTTCTCATTGTATCCTCAATCTTATGATCTCTCCTCTTTCAAGAGAAATATAGAAGCATCTCCTTTTCTCTCTATTTATTCTTATTCTTGTTTTATATTTTCTTATTCTTGCTTTATATTTCATAACACATTATTAGCACGAGACTCTGTCTTCTCAAATTTGAAGGCTAAGGTATTATTTTCTTTCTTTTCATATTGCTAATAATCTTACAAATTCTTTTCATATTGTTAATAATGTCACAAAATATGAGTTCATTGTCTCGAGCAAGAACTAACTTTCATATGTATCGAATGATGAAATCCACTTAGATGCTATGGGTCTTAGAGATGCCATAAAGAAAGAAAATACAGCATCTAATCAAAATTATGCTAAGGCTATAATTTTCTTGCATCATCATCTTGACGAAATTCTGAAAATTGAATATCTTACTACTAAGGATCCACTTGTTTTGTGGAATAGCCTAAAAGATATATTTGACCACTTGAAGATGGTGATCCTCCCAAAAGCATGATATGAATGCATGCTTCATGAAAATAATATGTTGGGTTCAAGTCCTATCGAATTATGCCTAAGACGCCTTTATATGGATAAGATGTTGAGTTTGAATCATAATGCACCATATTAATAATTTTATGATGGCTAAGTCAAAATAATGCGTATTTGATGAAAAATATGTGATATGCTTTATTTTATAAAGTAAATATGGTAACAATATATGATAAGTCTGAAAGATGACAATTTGCTCCATTCTCTGAAATGAACATGGTAGCAGTGCCTAATATGTCTGAAAGAGACAAGTGATTGAGTGTCCGAATATAAGCGTGGTGAGACAATATGATAATTATTATCAAAAGTGGTAATATTTTCACATGCTTATTATGATTATAACATATGTTAGAGAAAATTTCTCGACATTATATGTATGTCTCGATTTGCTTATGAAGTAGCAATATCATGAAAAAGGTTATAAACTTTTAGAATTTGATAGGCTTAAGACACGATTACATTCTATTCCTATGGAGAATAAGAAGCTTATTAATGCAAATGTGCACTTGATTGTGATGGTATCACAACACAACTCTGAAAGAGGCTGAATAATTAAGAAGAGTTATTCTGAAATATACTCCTAAAGTAGTAAATCTGAAATTTATTCATGTAATAGTAAATCTGAAATTTACTAAAGAAAAAAATACATGTCATGGTAAACTTGTGTTTACTAATACTATAAATGAGTTCATAAATTGATATGAACGATTGTAACATCTCGGACATGTGCATACTGAGTACTGAACATATATTGAAGAATTAGAAAATTCTTCATGAACTTTTAGTATTGCTTATTCTCATCATAAGTTGGTTGGACCAACTAATATTGGGATTGGATCCCTTAAAATCTGAAAAGTATAAAAGGTGAATATGGGCTCGTTCGTCAGTCATGTGATCTATTAAGATGCATCGATATAAGATGATCACATGTACGTTTATTGTCAACCTGCAGTTTGACACTAATAAAGCGGCTTGCTCAATGAAGTTGAATTAAAAGCATAACTTTCAGATTGTGTAATCAAGATAATTCATCTTGATAATGCTAGTTTAGCATTGAATGCATTCGATAAATAGCTGAATTATTGCTAATGAGAATAAAGCTACATGTGTTGGTTTGAAAAATGAAATATTATATACAAAAGCACTTTTATGCATCAAACTAATAAATTATGATTAATTTTCCTTCAAAGTTGGTTCTGAGTTAGGAATCACACATTGTCCATCTAATAGTTCTGATGTGCGGTATATGATTAATGAATATACCATGATGCACAAAGATGGATTCCTCAAAGAATATGGATGATGTATATTAATTTTCCTAACGTAAGGAGGAGATTATAAGCATCTACGAAGTATGTTAGGAATTAGCATCAGATCCTCATAAAAGGATAATTCAAGTCATATGCCGGAAGCATTTACTGACTCAAATTTAATCTCATATTTAAGCTGTAAGTGCTCCTATTTTTTTATCATAAAGGACAAAATCTATGCATGCGTGAAGCGTGGTAGACCAATCAGTTCCAAATGAAATAATCCTTGGAAAGAATAAGGAGCAAATAATCATAATAAGAAGGCAATGTGATCTTGAAGAGCCTACGACATAACACTTGATGAAGCCTATGAGAGGTTCAAGTACCTGAAATAATGAAGTGATGAGATCTCAAAATGTTATGTCACACTGTGAACCGATACGAAATGATATATCATTAATATCTTTGATACAATATTGGAGAAATATTGTGAGAGATTACGAGGATCCAAATTCTACGTTTATTTAAGCATGCTGGCGTAGAAATATTTATCAAATGATATAACGGGATGCATCTTGGTAAGCGTAAAGCTTATTTGATTTACAATCCAAACATTTGACAATGTCGCACATGATATGTTGAATATTATCACTTGACAAAAATCCATATAAAAATCCCTAATGGATTCAAAATGCCTGAAGCTTGTTGAAGGGATAAAATGATGGTCCGAATATTGTTGAAACTCTTGGAGAGTTTTCAAAAGCAATAGATTACTTGTTGAAATGAGAAATATACCAATTTGAATTAGTTATGAAGTACCAAATCTTAGTGAAAATGGTGTACTAATGTATCTTGCAAATACCACAAGACCTGATATAGCCTTTTCATTCAATTCGTTAGCAAGGTATGTTTCTGCTCCTACTGGGAGACATCAAAATAGAATAAAATACATGAGTTTATTTTATTCTAAAGCTTGCAGTCCCGATCTTGTTAGTTAAGCTGATGTTAGGTATTTATCTGACTTGCATAAAGCTTGGTCTCAAACAGGCTATGTGTTCATATGTGGGGATACTGTCATATCTTGAAGATATACAAAGCAGTCTATCGTAGCCATTTCATCAAACCATGCTAAGATAATAGCTATTTATGAAGCAAGCCGAGAATGTGTATGGTTGAGGTTCATGAAACATCTCATTTATGTGATTTGAAATGTGGCAATCTATTCACAATTTTATACTGAGATAATGCAGCATGCATAACACATCTTAAGGGAGGATTCATAAAAGGAAATAGAATGAAGCACACTTTATCAAAGTTTTTCTATATACATGAGCTACAAAAGAATGGTGAAATTAACGTGCAAGAAATTCGTTCAAATGATAGCGTGGTTGATTTATTCACCAAACTCCTCCAATTACAACTTTTAAGAAAATGATGCACAAGATCAGAAAATAAAGGTTCAAGTATGTTCTCATTGGGGGGGTTAATACGCGTTGTACTCTTTTTCCCTTATGAGGTTTTGTCCCACTTGATTTTCATTGTAAGGTTTTTAATGAGGCAGCCGAAATGCATATTATTAGAGATGTGTACTCTTTTTCCTTCACTAAATTTTTTTTCCACTAGATTTTTCCTAGTAAGATTTTAATGAGATACATTATCTATCAGCTAGACATTCAAGGGAGACTGTTATAAATGTATTTACATTATAGTGACTGTCTATCAAGATCTAATAAGATCTATCAAGATCTAGTTGATATCTATCAGGACTTAACGTAGCTGTCTTTTAGTCATAAATTAGGAGTATTTTCTCCTATAAATATAGGGTTTGTTTCATTGCATCCTCAATCTTATGATCTCTCATCTTTCAAGAGAAATAAAGAAGCATCTCCTCTTCTCTCTATTTATTCTTATTCTTGTTTTATATTTTCTTGTTCTTGTTTTATATTTCATAATAGTCACATTTTTCTTTATATTTTCCTTAATTTACCTTCAACTCTTTTCTATATGATTAATATTACTTTTTTATTTTTAAAGATAATTAATTTTAAGGATAAAATGAAAAAATAATTAGTTCTTTC
Source organism: Capsicum annuum (assembly GCF_002878395.1). Lineage (NCBI taxonomy): Eukaryota > Viridiplantae > Streptophyta > Magnoliopsida > Solanales > Solanaceae > Capsicum > Capsicum annuum. The sequence goes on along the minus strand of NC_061115.1, from coordinate 20,268,669 downwards.
ACTGTAAATAACAAATATTTTAATTTTAAGATGTACATGTGATGTCTCTATGAACTAGACGTGTATATGAAAGAACCAACTCATCAACTAATCATTGGTATTGTCAATTTCTTTTTTTTAGGTAAATCTAATTGTTGAAAGGACAAATAATTTGAAATAATATAATTTCTCATAATTGTGAGATCTCTATTATTATCTAAACACTAAATTTCAACAGATTACTAGAAAATACATGTGCATATAATACTTTCATCTTAATTTAGGTTAAATAATTAGGCGATATGAGTAAGAAGAATATGGTGTGGGGTAAAACTTATAGTGTATTTGCCCGTCTACAATCCGATTGCAATGTAAACTTGTTATATGCTTCTTTTTCATTAACAATATGTTATCGTCTTCAACTTTTTTTCCCCTCTCATTTTAATGGATAATAAGGCACTCTCTGATCATCAATCAACAAATTAATGAACAATATAACTAGTCAAGTTAAACAAAATCTTAAAAAATTAAAACTATTGCAGTTTCGAATGGTTAGCCCTTTTTAGTTAAGTAAAGTTTAAAATAACTAGAGGGTTTTACGTTTTTATAAAATATTGGAATGAGAAAAAAGAAAGAGGTAAAGCTTCAAATTTATCTTGAAACATATACCACCCTTTGGTTCAAAAAGAATGACATAGTTTGACTTGAACAGAGTTTAAGTAAACAAAAAGACTTTTAAATCTTGAGATCATAAATTAAAGTTATGTCAAATTTATCAAAATATTCTTTAATTTTATGGTCTTAAACAAGTCATGTGGAAAGTTGCTATTAAAATATTACCAAAAAAGTAATGAGATCATTCATTTATGAAACGAATTAAAAGAAATAAAGTCATTCTTTTTTAAACGAAGAGAATATTCAATTTCTCTTTATTTTGTAAAATCATTTTTTTCACCTAATTTTCTATTGCTAGTTGCTACTCAAAGCAAAATATCGGGGAATAGTCATTGACTTGACTCAACTGATTTCTCTTTTTTTTTTTAATCTCATTTGCATAAATGGTATAATAATATATAGATTTATTTATAAATTAGAGGTCATTTGATAGGATGTATAAGAATAGTGCAGAATATAGGGTGTTGATGTTTGCATTTGTTATGCAGTTTTTTTATGCAGTATTTGATTTGTTGTATAAAAAATAACATTAAATATTTTTTTTTTTATGAAAATACCCTCTATAAATATGATGGAAGGATGTCAAAAAGATTTTGAGGGGCAATTGTGACTTTAATCATACTAATAAATGAATTAAAATCTAGGAAAAATTATACATCATAGATAAAATAATTCCTTAATTACATGATATGGTTAAGATTTTAAAAAATTACCATGCATAGTTATTTGTTAGTTATAAAACTGTTTTTTTTGTGGGTCCCTATATACAAATATAATATGCAATGTATATATCAAATAATACCCACTCTCTCATGTAATTAATTTTTTTATAGTCTCTCTCTTATCTAATTGGCTAGTTTTGCGGCATTAATTTATCCACGCTTCTTGAACGTATCTCAAAGAAAATTTTCCTTTCAAATCAGTCGATTTTTTATCTTTTCCTATTCTTTCATTGTGGGTTTGCATTGAATAATTTTGGAGTAATTTCTCATCCCTAAACATCCGTGGGGATATGCAGGAAAGATTTTGTGGTAATTTTTAATTTATTTTGGGTATACAAATTTATTTTCATTTGAATTTTTTAGGCATTCTCTAAATGAGTCACTAAGTTTCTTCAAATTTCATCTATTTTCATAGAATAGAATGTATAGTTTGAAAATCAAATTGTATATTTGTATCAATTTCATGAAATAAATCTTGATGAATTATTTTCATAATTGAAATTTGATCCAATTTTAACGAATTTGATAATTGTATATAGGTGATTTAACTATATTCAATTGCGTAGATTTTTTATGTGGGTATGTATTGTATTTTTTTTATTTGTATTTTTTATATATACATACGAATGTATTGAATGTATGTTTTTGACTTATATATGTAGATTTTTGTATAATTATATATGTATACAAGTTTGTTCTGTGTTGGTACACATATACAGATGTATATATATAATATTATACGTTTATAAAATATATTATTGATATGCATATGTATATATTATACATTATACATAATTATAAAATTTTAATGTATTTGTATATACAGTTGTGTGTATGTATATATATATTTAGTTAAAATTTAATTGTATAAAGTATAATTGATTTTTATATGTTTGTACTAAAAAGGGGTCAATTATGAAAGGAAAAGCACCAGCAATTTTTGGTATATAGAAGAAAAATATTGGAAAAATATGGACATAATAATGAGTATTAACTACTCTCCATTTTCTTTTAAATTAACATTACTTATATTGTATAAATGAGTCCTAAAACATTTGGTCACTAACAAATGTCTATAGAATGTAATTTAGTAAAATTTAGATCATAAAATTAGTTAGAAGAAGTCTAAGGTGTCTATATGTGAAGTTTTGCTTAAAATCTATTACATTACTAATATCATGGATTTACATTCATTATTAATACACTTCTTAATACCAAATAGAGTGTGTAACTAATGCAATCATTAGTACTTTCTCTATCTCATTTTACTCATCCTAATTTGACATTGCACATTGATTAAGAAAAATAATTAATATTACTACTCTGCAATCATTAATACTCCCTCTGCCCCATTTTACTCATCCCAATTTGATATTACACATTGATTAAGAAAAATAATTAATAAAATGGCTACTTTACCATAGACCCCTATTAAATGATGTTTACATTTTAATTTGGAGAAAAAATAATTAATACTAAGAATAAAAAAGAAATTATTTTGTCTTGATTAATGAAAAATGACAAGTAAAATGAGAAATTAAATTAGAAAATTTGGGACGAGTAAAATGGGACGAAGGAAGTAATACATAAGATGAGAAAGTGTACCAAATAAAGTATCAGTAATACATAAGATGAGAAAGTGTACCAAAAAAGGTATCAGTAATACATAAAGCTAATATATGTATTGTTTTTTTAGTATAACCTACCAAATGATGCTTTATAGTATAACTTTGACTCTTACAGACTATAGCGTAACTTTTCTTAATAAAAATAGCTAAATACATGTTATATTTTAAAACAGTTTCAATGTAGTACTTTAACACATAAATCAATTTGAATAGTAGTTAAATGTTTGAAATTAAGTTAAAATACGTTTCTAACATCATTAATAAAAGAGAAAAAATAAACAACAATTATAGTACATTTTGAATTGAATATATTTTACGTATTCTACGTATTTCAATGCATGTGGTGAATATAAAGAACTAAAATATTTTAAGTACAAATGTATTATAAGTATTATATATATGTGAATTTCAAATATTTCACTACAATTTAAATTAGCTTTGGCTGTTAGAAATGTTTTATATATATTACGAAATAACAACTATCGAATTCATAATAATGTATAATACTGAATTCGAATTGTATTACAATGATTTTATCACCACCACCAGACCCCATTTTATCCGATAAACAAACAACAACACTGTGAACTCCAACAACCTCTAACCACAACGTTATTGTCTTTTTCGACCTCAAGCCACTGAAATTCAGCAAGTAATTGAAAAAACACCACAACCACCTACCTCCTCTCTTTTTCATCACTATCGATGAGCCACCGTTACCGAACTCCAACCATAGCTCCACTGCCACCAACCTACCCATCACCTCTCCTTTTCTATTTTTTTGGCGAACCAGCCACCTAACTACCCTCATCTTCTTCGGCAAACTCGCGCTACTAGAGCAACCAACAACTTAACTATCCACTCCATTTCTCTTCCTTCACCCAACATCGCCTCATTTTTCCTTTCCTTTCCATATCCGACCTCCATATCAAGCTTGCTGAAAAACATCAAAACGTCATAGCCAGCACAACATTGGCGAAATCCAACAATTCCAGCTAGATTTGGATAATTTTGATCAGATCTAGATGTTTCGTTACACCGACGTTGAACAATTTTGGTTAGAAATGGATATGTTTTTTTCGCGTGATGGTTGTGGTGCGGAGGATCGAGAAGAAGCGGATGTAGTTACGTTAGGTGTTATGGTGGCTATTGTAGTCGGAGCTCCTGTTGGATTCAAAGTATATGAAAAAGTGTGAATGAAAAAATGGAGGAAAAATGGTGGAGAAGGGAGACACCAATTTAGAAAGTGTACTCCCAAATTGGAAGTTCACTCTTTCTCCCACATTGGTGGAAGAAGAGAACTTGTGAGCTTTTAAAATAAGGAACACTTACTCTACATGGTAAGTGAAGCAAGAAATAAGAGATGTCTCACGTTGTCGTCGTCATCGCTTGCTCTGCTCGGCTTTGGCTTCGGCTGATCAATCAATGAGATCAATCTTTTTGGACAAATTTTATTTGATAAAAATTCAGAAATTCAGTTCGAAAATACCAAAAGGAAGAACATAACTTTTTTTCTATGTTTTGATACTCCATTTATATGCATGCATGCAGATTTTGAAACAGTGTTTCAAAACAGTGCAGTGCTGAAACGAAGGGATGCAATCCTTCAACAAAATGACACACTGATTCATGAAATGGTATGCCTTCTCGTAAAAGACACATTCTTTGGACGAACAGACATAGCTTTTCTAGAAAGGTCACACCTTTTAAGTGAACCATTGCCACTTTTCAGAAGAGGCACATGTTGGCTATATAAACTTTCTTTCATCCACAGGTTTAGGTACGAATTTTCTGAAATACAAACTCTCTTCTTGTCTTGAAAAATTTTCTGTGTGATCTATCAAACCATTGAGTGAGTTCGCTGAATCCAACAATTTGAGGTACCGATATTGTTCGGATTGAAGGCCATTTTATCCTGGGAGGAAGATTTCAAAACCTCAGGTACAGTGAGGGAAATTATTCCTTAAGAATACTACGTGAATTTGGAGGACTTGGTCTTAAATTATGTTTTATCTCTTTTCTGAATCTGAACAAACTTCTTAGATAGATTAGTCGTAATCTAGTGTTGAAGGTGTTACAAAACTTCATAAATATTCTTGTCTTGGACTTGAACTAGTGTTGAAGTTTGTGTTTCTTATATCCAGATTTTTATACCCGAAGACATACACATGAGATAACAATCTTAAGAAATAATTTTTCTGCAGAATCTGTATTGCTTATTTTTGGAGATTAAAGCTTTAAGATTTCTACTCCGTTTGAACTTAACTAGTTATTCGAAGACATAAAATCTTCATCACAAGTTAAAGATCATTCGGTTGACGATTGGAAGTCATAAAAACTTCATTGTTAACTAGAAACAAGAAGAAGAGTTTAAAGTTGCTTAACTTTATAAATAGTATTCTAAAAATACTAAATTTTATTGTCTTGTGGTGACAGAAAAAATGACTAACGAAATTCAAATGCAAGATGCTGCTACGACTGTGGGGGCAACTAGCATTGCTTCAATAAGTCGAGCAAATGCTCCGCAACCAATGGCACCTGCGGAGAAGCCCAAAAAATTTGTGGACATTGACTTTAAGCGATGGCAGCAAAAGATGTTCTTTTACCTCACCACTCTATGCCTTCAAAGTTCACTAGTGAGAATGCTCCTAAGGTGCCCGAGGGAACCTCGGAAAAAGAGCATTTCATGATTGTAGAAGTTTGGAAACACTCGGACTTCCTTTGCAGGAATTATATATTGAGTGGTCTCCAAGACGACCTCTACAATGTTTACAGTGGAACTAAGACATCAAGGGAATTGTTGGGGGCACTAGAATAAAAATACAAGACAGGGGATGCAGAAATTAAGAAATTCTTTGTTGCAAGGTTCTTGGACTTTAAAATGATAGATAGCAAATCGGTTGTCTCTCAAGTGCAGGAATTGCAAGTAATTATTCAGGATCTCCTAGCAGAAGGTATATCTATGAAAAATACCTTAGTTGAACAAATTGAAAATGTTCTTAGTACTCACATAAACTATTTTATAGGTTTGATTGTGAATGATGCATTTCAAGTAGCAGCTATCATTGAGAAGCTACCACCTATGTGGAAAGACTTCAAAAACTATTTGAAGCACAAACGAAAGGAGATGACTGTCAAAGATCTTATTGTCCGACTACATATTGAAGAGTATAATAAGGCTACTGAGAGAAGGTCAAAAGGGAATTCTATAATTAATGGAGCACATATTGTAGAAGATGACAAAAACAATTCTAAGAATAGGAAGAAAGTTGAATAAGAAAGCCATCAACCCAAGAAAAAATTCAAGGGAAAGTGCTTCAACTATGGTAAGATTGTTCATAAGTCCACGGATTGTCGTGCCCCTAAGAAAGGCAAGAAAAAGGACCAACCAAATATGATTGAGTCCAACAAATAATGTGATGATCTGTGTGATATGTTTTCATAATGCAACTTGGTGGGGAATCCTTGCGAGTAGTGGATGGATTTTGGTGTCACCCGCCATGTTTGTGCCAATAAAGAGTTGTTTTCATCATTCTCTCCAGCTCAAGTGGAAGGAATGATCTACATGGCTAACTCTGCTACGGCTAAGGTAGAAGGAACAGGAAAAGTGGGCTTGAAAATGACTTCAGAAAAGGTCTTGACACTTAACAATGTCTTGTACGTTACGAAATTACATAGGAACTTGATTTCTGTTTTTACTTCTAGACAAGAACGGATTCAAATGTGTAATCATTTTTGGAAAAATTGTAATTAGCAAAGGAGAAGTGTATGTAGGGAATGACTATCTTACCGAGGGCCTTTATAAGATGAATGTAATGAATTTTGAAATAAATAAAAGTTCAAATTCTTCTTACTTGCTTGAGTCTTATAATTTATGGCATGAAAATTTAAGCCATGTTAATTACAAAACGTTATGAAAATTGATTAACTTAGATGTTTTGCCAAACTTTGAGTGCAATAAATCAAAGTGTCAAACGTGTGTGGAATCGAAGTATGCAAAGCATTCTTATAAGTCCATTGAAAGGAATTTCAATCCTTTAGACTTAGTACACACTAACATTTATGATATGAAGTCAACACCATCACGTGTTGGAAAAAAGTATTTCATAACTTTTATTGACGATTGCACTAGATATTGTTACGTATACTTGCTAATTAGTAAGGATGGAGCAATATATGCGTTTAGGCAATACAAAACAGAAGTAAAAAATCAGTTAGAGACAAAGATAAAAATGATAAGAAGTGATAGGGGCGGAGAATATAAATCTTCCTTCACCGAAATATGTGTAGAGAATGGAATTGTCCATCAAACTACGGCCCCGTATTCACTCAATCTAATGAAATTGCGAAAAGGAAAAACCAAACTTTGAAGGAAATGGTGAATGTCTTGCTTATAAGTTCTGGTTTATCGCAAAACTTATGGGGGAGGCTATCCTTACAGCTAATCGTATACTCAATAGAGTTCTCCAAAGTAAGACACAATCAATTTCTTATGAAAAATAGAAAGGAAGGAAACCCAACTTGAAATATTTCAAAGTGTGAGGGTATCTAGCAAAGTCCAATTTCCTATGCCTAAAAAGGTTAAGATAGGACCTAAGACAGTGGACTGTGTGTTCATAGGATATGCTAAAAGCAACAAAGCATGTCAGTTTTTGGTTCATAGATCTGAACATCTAGATATACATAAAAATATGGTAATTGAATCAGGTAATGCTGAATTCTTTGGAAACATTTATCCATATAAACAAGACATGAATAGTCTAATTGGGGGTCTAAACGACCTCGAGATGAACCAAGTGAGAATGTACATAATGAAGAGAATCCAAGACGTAGTACACGTCAAAGAACTTCTACTACGTTTGGATCAGATTTTGTAACATTTCACTTAGAAAATGAGCCTCAAACATTTAAAGAAGCGATGTCATCTTCAGACTCATCCTTTTGGAAAGAGGCAGTCAATAGTGAGATTGATTCAATCTTAAGCAACCATACATAGGAATTGATTGATCTTCCTCCAGGAAATAAACCTTTAGGTTCTAAATGGATCTTCAAAAGGAAAATCAAAGTGGATGGTACTATTGACAAATACAAGGTAAGACTTGTAGTAAAAGGCTTCAAACAAAAAAAGGTCTTGATTACTTTGATTGTAACACTCCGACGTCTTCTTAGCTAAATTCCGTCCATGAAAAGTCTAAGCATTAGCTTTTAGAATGATATAAATTAATTTTCATGTGGAATTTCCTAGATTTCAACCTTTCATTAAGTAGATGACTGAATTAGCTTTCCAACGATATAAGATTCGTCCAAAATGGACCCTCGGTGAAGAAGTTATGGATAATTTAAAGTTCCAGTCGTAAACATCATCATTTTGGTGTCTAGCGCGTCGCGGAGAGAGTCAAATTGACAATCGTCAAATTCTAGTGGGGCTCCGCGATGGTGGTGCATCACGGAGGCACTCAATTTCCCACTCGACGAATTCCAGTGGACCACCGTGATTGTGGCGCGTCACAGCGGCACCCGAAATCGGGTTTTTAAGTTCAAATTTCTAGTTCCATTTAGTAGTCATCAAAGGTAATTTTGAGTTTTCCTTATCCTTTAAAACTGTCCAAACAAAGGATTTAGGGTATGTTTGAGCAACTTAACCCTACTTTCATCAAAATCATCAAGAATCTTCTCTAGAGCTTAAAACAAGGACTTCAAGAAACTCAAGATTCAACTGTGGGTTTTCAAAATCGATTGAAAATTTAAAATCGCCGGATCATAGGCTTCAAAAAACACCCATTGTTTTTCTATTTTGAGGTACGTGGGGTTTTTCTAAAATCTCATGGGCATAGAAATCATGATTTTAAGAAAGGGGTTTTTAGATTTATGAATACATTCATGTTTAGAAATCTTGACGGTATTGTTTTGGTCTTTTGACCTTTCCCACATTGATTTGAAATTGTATATATATATGTGTGTGTGTGTGTGTGTGTGATTTAAGTTAATATTCGAATTGAGAGCATGACTCACATGAAATCCGTCTCTTGATGTGATTGTTCCCATGTTTCACATGATATGAATTGTTTTGAAATGCATCTTGAAAAGCATGTTACGAAGTGTCTTGATTTATGAATGATTTGGTCATGAATATTGCATTCAAAAGAGAGGGTTATTTGTATTGAAAAATTTTGAAAATACATATAATGAAAGAGTGCATGGATTTTGCCAAAAGCACATGACCACCTTATGTTTGAAGAGTTCTTGTATAGTTTTGACTTATGCTTTTAGAACATGAAATCTCTTATACTATTTGCATGTTTGGGTGGTCTGAACTATGTTTTAATGAAAGAATTATGCATGATGCATTATGGCTTAGAAATAGGACTTGCAAGTCTTGCTGTGATGACACCAATCCAGATTATGTCATGATAATTCAGAACAGATTTAATGCATGTTTAAAATCAGACTTTTCAGATGTTGAAACTAGAAACATGCATGATTTAGAACAGGATAAAATTGGGCATAAAGAGAGTTTAGGTGGGTCCCCGAAGAAGGCGTGAGTATTCAACAACTCATCGCCCAAAATCATGATTTGCCAATCTGGGTTTATTTACTACGCTGGCCTAGAGCCCTGTGGCGTATCAGATTCAGGAACTCCAACCCTTGCGGCACACTTGGGTTGGGGGCTTCCCCGCCGAGTCAATGGCGGATTCCATACTGCCCGTGGAATATCAAAATTATAAGGGAGTTCCACCTAAATCAGAAGTAATATACAGATCAGAACTTGCATTGACAGGCAGGTTACATGTTTTGCAGAAATGCGCCCATGTGTTTCGAAAGCCACTTGTATAATGTTTTAACAAAGTTGTTTCCCAAGCTATTTTATTTACATATAAGCTTTATTTTGGATTTCTTTATGTACCAGTACATCTGTATTTACCCCCCTTCTCCCTCCAGGTTTTGAGGCTTAGTCCAAGGGTCCAGAAAGGCAGTAGATTCATCAGACAGAGTTGCAGTGATTATTTGGTGAGCCTTCTCTATTCCAGAAGGCCCGTCTTTCAGATTATGTCCCTTATTATCGTTTTGGTCTACTGAGGGCCTTGTCCCATTTTTCAGACAGTTGTCGAATTTTTTTAGTAGAGATTTTGCAGACTGAGTCAGATGTTATTAGATGCAGTTGATTTTTAATTTTCATACTTATGCTGAATTCAGAATTGACCATGTTTCCGTAGCAGATTATGTTTCCTCATCTTTTTTATTTATATGAATGTGTGCATGCTTACCAGATAGAGAGAGACGTTTTGGGCCCTCAGGGTTCGGGATGTCCGTCACGGCCAGGCCCTAGTTCGGGTCGTGACATTGATACATAATCGCCAATAACAAATATAACATCGATTCGAATGTTAATTGCCTTGGCGACGATTTATGGTCTTGAAATCCATCAAATGGATGTGAAAACCGCATTCTTAAATGGAGAATTGGAGGAAGAAATTTACATGGAACAGCCTGAAGGTTTTGTGGTTCTAGGAAAAGAGAATAAGGTGTGTAAACTTATTAAGTCGTTGTATGGACTAAAGCAAGCACCTAAATAATGGCATGCGAAGTTTGAACAAACCATGTTGGCAAACGGGTTCAAGATAAATAAATGTGATAAGTGTGTTTATATTAAAGACACTCCAAATCACCAAGTCATTGTTTGTTTATATATGGATGATATGTTGATCATTAGTAGAAACATTTCTGACATAAATGCAATGAAGCGAATGCTCGAGAGCAAGTTTGATATGAAAGACCTTGGAGTTTCGGATATGATCTTAGGTATAAGAATCCATAAAACTCCACAAGGGTTGGCATTGTCACTTTCTCACTATATCGAAAAGGTACTTGACAAATTCAAGTATATGGAATTTGGTATTGCCACGACTCTTATGGATGTGAGCTTTGCACTTTGAAAGAACGAAGGTGAAAGTGACTCACAATTGGAGTACGCAAGAGTATTGGGATGTTTAATATATATAATGAATTGTACATGACCAGAAATAGCATGCACTATTAGTAAATTGAGTCGGTACACGAGTAATCCCAAAAAAACTCATTGGATAGCAATGAAAAGAGTTTTGGGGTATCTTAAATACACTCAAGACTATGCCTTGCATTATAATAAATATCCTGCGGCACTTGAAGGATATAGTGATGCAAATTGGATCACCGGATCGAACGAAGTAAAATCCACAAGTGGATATGTATTTACTATCGGTGGAGGAGTAGTCTTTTGGAAATTATCCAAACAGACTTGTATTGCTCGCTCTACAATGGAATCAAAATTTATCGCATTGGATAAGGCTGGTGAAGAAGCAGAATAGCTCTAGAATTTCTTGGAAGATATTCCTTATTAGCCTAAACCAGTGGCACCAGTATGCATACACTGTGATACCCAAGCGGCAATAGGTAGGGCAGGGAGCATGATGTACAACGTAAATCTCGTCACATACGACGGAGGTATAATACCGTTAAGGAACTTCTCTCTAGTGGAATTATCACTGTTGACTATGTTAAGTCAAAGGATAATGTGTCGGATCCACTTACAAAAGGCCTATCTAAAAGAGGAGTAGAAAAGACATCCAAGGGAATGGGTTTAAGGCCTAGGACAAGTCAACATAGCGGTAACTCTACCTAGCAGACTGGAGATCCCAAGAGCTAGGTTCAAGGAGATCAAACAAAATTATGTCTGATAGGTTCAACATTGTCAATTACTCAACCCATTCTCATGATGTAGACAATGTTTAGTAAACAAGGATAAGACTTAAGGTGAAAAGTCTTTTAATGATTGTCTAAATTTAGCAGATTTGACCAAATAGTTTAATCTATAGGATTGAACGTTTAGAAATCACCTAAATGAGGGCGAAGTGGAAGCCGTTTCAAGGATAATGTTAGTAAAGGCCTATTCTCTAAGCTCTCATGAAACCGGGACGCGTTCATGGCTGAAAAGAACAAAACCATGAGAAACATAAATGGTAAAAGGTTGGTTGTGTGACATATGTTATCTAGGTGTACACTAAAGCTCGATGGTTCAAAGATATCAAATCTACCGATTGACCGAATGCATCCGATGCATGTTCACTACGAAAAGTTCAAAGGGAAAGCCACTTATCTAGATCCAATCAGTCTTTGCTTGATGATCACATACTTGTCCGTAAAAATTTTATGAAAAAATAGCCATTTCCCATTCATGTGGGGGATTTTTGGGTTCAAAGTATATGCAAAAGTGTGAATGAAAAAATGGAAGAAAAATGATGGAGAAGGGAGACACCAATTTAGAAAGTGTACTCCTAAATTGAAGAGTTCACTCTTTCTCCCACATTGGTGGAAGAAGAGAACTTGTGCGTGTTTAAAATAAGGAACACTTACTCCACATGGTAAGTGAGGCAAGAAATAAGAGATGCCTCATACCGTCGGCGGCGGCACTCACTTGGCTTCAGCTTCGGCTTCAGATTTGTCAAATGATCGATCGATGAGATCTATCTTTTTGGACAAAGTTTATTTGACAGAAATTCAGAAATTCAGTTCGAAAATACCAAAGGGAAAAACATAACTTTTTCATGTGTTTTGATACTCCATTTATATGCATGCATGCAGAATCCAAAATAGTGCAGTGCTGAAACGAAAGGATGCAACCCTTCAATAAAATGACACACTGATTCATGAAATGGTATGCCTGTTTGGAAAAAACACATTCTTTGGTCGAACAGACATGGCTTTTTTAGAAAGGTCACACCTTTTAAGTGAACCATTGCCACTTTTCAGAAGAGGCACATGTTGGCTATATAAACCTGCTTTCATCCACAGGTTTAGGTATGAATTTTCTGAAATACAAACTCTCTTCTTGTCTTGAAAAACTTTCTGTGTGATCTATCAAACCGTTGAGTGAGTTTGCTGAATCCAACAATTTGAGGTACTGCTATTGTTCGGATTGAAGGTCATTTTATCCTGGGAGGAAGATTCCAAAACCTCTGGTACAGTGAGGGAAATTATTTCTCAAGGACACTCTGTGAATTCGAAGGACTTGGTCTTAAATTCTGTTTCATCTTATTTCTGAATCTTAACACAATTCTTAGATAGATTATTCGTAATCTAGTGTTGAAGGTGTTACAGAACTTCGTAAGTGCTCTTGTCTTGAACTTGAACTAGCGTTGAAGTTTGGGTTTCTTATATACAGATTCCTGTACCCGAAAACATACACATGAGATAACAGCTCCAACGTGGATGATTGTAGAAAAGATAATAAAAGGGGAGAAAAGCTATTAATGATAAAAGTAGGTTATAATTTGTATAGTAAAATAAAAGTTGTATCATTTAGAATAATATTAATACCTTTAAAAAACATTTTTTAGTTAAAAATCCGTCTCTTTTTTTCTATCATTGGGCCAACAACATTTTTTGTTACAAAGATCACAAAATATAAATCTAAAAACTAATGTACTGAATTAAATTATATGTGCAAAATATGTATTAATTTAAAAATAATGAAATATTAAATTTTCCCGTTGGCTTAGTGTGATGAAACTGACCAAAAGCTAATAAGTAATTGTAAGTAATTGACAACTAAAGTTCCAACTGTGAAACAAGATTATTGCTCCTATTAAAACTAGATTAGTTATAGCATTTTGAGTAAGGTATTTCATCACTCGCGAGTAGTAAAATTACAAGATGGTTTTGCTTTCGTACGATTTAAAATTTAATTTTATTATTTACAAATATATTTGGATACTTAATCTTAGTATATAGACTCAGGTTTTGAGCCCATGATCTTGATTTATATGTGGATACTTAATCTTAGTATATAGACTCAGGTTTTGAGCCCATGATCTTGATTTATATGTTTTCACTCGTGTGATATAAATTTTGTTTTTATTTAACTATATTTTATGCTACTGTAAAATTGTGGAATGAATATCTAGTTATTTATTCTTATCATCTTTTATATTCTATCGGAAACAACCTCTCTACTTCTTCAAAGGTAGCGGTATGAACTGCGTACATTTTACCCTCCGATCCCCAGACCCCACTTGGTGGGAATACACTGGGTTTGTTGTTGTTGTTCTTTTATATTCCCTCGATTCATCATTTTTTAAACAACGTCTAAATAGTTTTATCAAAATCCTATGAAAGTAACATTTACTAACTGACGTAACATTTTAACCAAAAAAATTAAATTAACCAATCTGTACCGATTCCAAAGAGAATAAAACATGATGGATGATTTCGAAAAGTCTAATTTTTGTTATATAAAATAAAATAATAAAAATTAATATGATATAAATTTTATAAAATAATCAGTAATATTAATGCTTCTCTACAGTGACGGATCCAGGATTTAGGAATTGTGGGTGTCCAGGAGGTTCGAACATACCTATTGACACTCAAAACTTTAAAATTCCGCCTGAAAATTAAAGCGCTATCTTCTTATTTATCTGAGTGCTTTTTTAAGACTTATATCAATTTTTATACATTTTTTATATAATTATACCTAATTTACATTGAATTTAACGGGTACCAAAACATCTCAAAATTGATCGTATGTACCCCTGAATAGATCGATGCCATCTCCAATTAATTATCTGTGTTTCTTCTCTTTTCTTTATATAGATACTCCCATAACAATGAAAAGTCCGGGAGAAGCAAGAGTTGAATAGGCACAAAAGATAATTTTCTGCATCTATGCTAGAAAACCCTATTCATTAGTTATATTGTCTTATATACCTTAAGTGGAAGGAGATCACTCAAATGGATAATCCTTTTATTTTAGTCTTGAGATTTCTAGTCAGTGTTAGTATTCAATATTTATATTAGAACTTAGTTAATTAAATTTGTGATAGGAAGCCTCATTTTAGGAGATGAGCATTTATTATAAAAATAAATTTACTTTTAAAACTTTTTAAACACACAACCTTCAAATCAATGAAAAAATAAGCCCTTTGTTGTTGGTTACTCATTGTTAATTAGTTGTGTTTTCTTTTGGAAATGGTGTACAAACTGCCACTTTACCTCCATCCTATTTTAGTTGATCTTCTTTCTAAATACGTTTGTTTTAAATTAGCTATCTATTTTCACAAATTAAAAGTGTTTTATTATTTTTTTTATATTACTCTCAGTATTAAATAACTAAAGAAGATAATAATAATTAGAATTAGAGTTTCAAGATATTATTAATAGAGTAAAATTTGTAAAATAATCTTCTAATTAATATTTTCTTAATGAATGCGTCAAGTCAAAAAAGGTCAAACAAAATAAAACGGAGAGAGTTTTATTTGATATCCACCTTGTAGAAATGATTTGTGTTGTTAGTTTCTCGAGTAACTTTTTAAGAAAAATATAAAAATTAGGGAAAAGACATCAAAACCATCCTGAAATATACATAAAAAGTCACTTACACACCTAAGCTAACGTGGCGACCTATTACACACCTATTCTTCTCAAAAGTGAATTTAATTTCACCCTGAATCTGATGTGGAAATAACATTAATTTTTTTTTAAAAAAAAAGGCGCGTCTAGAAAAAAAAACAGTCAAAAAAACTTTAAACCCCTAACCCCACCCCTGCGCACACTCTCTCTTCTGACCCATCTTTAATTTTTTTTTCTCTCTCAATCTTCCTTTCTTCTTCATTACAATCACTCCTCCTTTGCTATGGTTGATGAGAATAATTTTTTCATGATAGTTTTCAAAGAAAAAAATAGAAAAGATTGAGGATGAAATCGTCACCAATTGAAAAAAATTTTGATGAGACTTTTGAAATTAATCAAATGTTATTGCTCCTACGTTGAACATCAATTTTTTAATTTATTTTTGTATTTCTGTTCTTTTTCTGTAAAATTTTATGAATTTTGTTCAGAAGTTAATTTTTTAACACTTTTTTTTGTAGATCTATCTTGTCTCTATAAAAATCTTCTTTCAATTTTTCTCAATTAATAATAATAGATTAAAATTGCTCAAAATTTATTTTGATGTCGGGTAGTGAATTAGTGGTGAGGCATATTAATTTTTTATGACTGCAATTATGTGTGAATTTGATGATGGGTGGGGCAATTAGGTGGTGATAGTGTTGTAACTTTTGGTGTCGTATAACAAAGAAAATTGAATTGAATGAAGTTATTGTTTGGGTGTATTGATTTTATATCAACAATGGAAGAAGAAGATGGCATTATGGTCGTTGAAAAATTAAAGAAAAAGAAGATGATTTTTGGACATTGAAGAAATTGAAAAAGAAGAAGAAAAAGAAGATGACATTGAATTTGAATGAAGTTATTGCTTGGGTGTATTGATTTTATATCATCTTCCCGTTAAGAATATGACCCCACTAATTTTCTTTTTTCTTTTTGAAAATTGAAGAAAAAGAAGAAAATGGTTTTGGACATTGAAGAATTTATTGAAGAAAAAAAAGAAGACGATGGTTTTGGACAAAAAGAAAAAAAAATTGAGCTTATAACAATGGAGGTTTTGGACAACAATGGAGGTTTTGGATATTGAAGAAAAAGAAAAAAAAAATTGACCTCATAACAATGGAGGTTTTGGACAACAATGGAAGTTTTAGATATTGAAGAAAAAGAAAAAAAAATTGAAGAAGAAAGAAAAAGAATTTAAATTAAAAAAAAGAAAAATTTATGAAAATAATAAATTTATTATTTTTTTCATATCATGCTGATGTGGCGCTGACGTGGCAGGCGCGTGTGTAACACCACACCACATGCAAGTGGTATAATGCTTTACAGGGTGTAAAAAATATCATTTTTTTATAGTTTAGATGTGTAATAGGTCACTAGTATAGTTTAGGTGTGACTTCGACTTTTCTTGTATAATTTGGGATGAAAACGATATTTTTTCCATTAAAATTATAAGGATCTGAAATTATCACTTTATCACATTCGTATGATAGTACATTTTTCCATTTTTGTTAAGTTTGCAAAGAAATGTCTAATACTCCTCAAAACTGCCATTAATTTGGAATGATATTTATATCTATATCTATAATCTATAATTTATCTATATCTATAATCTATCTATAATCTATAATATAAAAGTGTGAAGGGCCTGTTAGAAATTTTTGTCCTTCATTAAAAATCTTTGTTTTAGACAAAATCATCTTTTCACTATTTTTTCCTAATATTTAAGAGTTAAAAATTAATTAAATATATTTATGATAAAACTTTTCCTTATTAGAATTCATCAGAATTAATGGCAACTAATACTTTTTCCATTATTTTAAAAGTTCTAAATCGACTAAATATGATTTTAAGAACATTTGAAAAATATAGAAATAAATATAAAACTGTCAAAATAAGAAAAATTGAGGAAGTATCAAAACTTTAAAAGTTTTAAGTACATAATAACAATATAATTAATGATTTTGTAAAGATTTAACTTTAAAAATAAGAAAAAAAATTAAATATAAAAAAATAAAAAATTGTATCATAAATATGGTTCAAATTGATGTGTCTATCTTAATCTCTGGCAGCAAAGGAAAGAGGTACTGCATAACAAACACAAAAGTGATGATTTATCAACTATTTAAAACTTCTGATGGTAAAATAAATATGTGCTTACATTAAAATATATATTTATGTTTACATTATTATATTAACATATAAAAAATCTTTGAAAAGTAATTTAAACCTTTACACTTCATTAAAAATTTCCGCAATAAATAGAATCATTTAATTTGAAATAATCAAATATTACACGTACGAAATATGTGCGATTAAACTAGTAAAAATAAAAGAGCCGAATACATATGTTGACCCTTTAAATTTGTTAGAATTTTTCCATTTAATTACTTATACTAAGGTTTATACCTATTGAATACTTGAATTATGTTTAAAATGTGCCTATTTGGACATATTTTTGACAATTCTCCTTGATGTTTAAATGCATATTTTCACTCACGTGACATGAAAATGATGGTCAAATGATATTCTGTCAAACTTTTTATTTATTTATTTATTTTTTTGTTCGTACTTCAAAAACATTCATAATTTAAATTATGAATTCATATTGTGACTACAAGTTAATGCTACATAAAAAAATATATACATAAATATTGTGAGACAAATGATAGTAATTATAACAACGACATACTCAGTGAATCAAAGAGCTTATGTGATTTCCATTAATTAAATTATCAAAGCGTACCCTTCATGATTCTTTATAGATCAAATTTGTTGTTTTTGCAAAGAAGTATCTAAATATGCTCCCTCAAACTGCCATTAATTTAGAATAATATTAGAAAGAGTGTTGAATACATTTGCTAACCCTTTAAATTTGATTTTTTCCATTTAAATATCTATACTAAGTTTTATAACAATAATACCTATATCTATGAAATGAAATTTAAAAGAACGTGTCTTATTGTAGGAATTAGAGTTGAAGAAAGAGGGATGTCACACTCCATTAGATTATTACCTCAATAGATAATCAAATTCCACTGCTTCTTCCAATTGAAAAAGATGAGGTCTCTCTACTTTCTCTCACAACTATACAAGTAATTAGTTTTAGTTTTTTGTTTTATTAGCCACTTTTTTTTTGACAATTATGTTGGGCTCAGTCAATTTAAAAATACTCTTACAAGGTTTAATACTATTTATTTTAAATCAAGCTCGCACGATTTTCTACAAAAAAAAAATCTTTCATTTAATACCTCTTTTATTTTAGAAGACTTGAAAGAACACAAGAAACAATAGATATTAATTATAAACCAATCAATTTCATTCACAACAGAGAGATTGTATAGAAGCAAATTAGGGAATAAGAAGAAGAATAGAGGGTGAAAGGCCACGAAAGCTTTTCTATTTTAAATATACAATAATTTATTCAGTATATTCTCATAAAGTGAGGTTTAGGGAGGGTAAAGTATACGCAGTCCATACCACTACCTCAAATAAAGTAAAGAGGTTGTTTCTGACAAACCCTCAACTCATGAAAGATAACAATATAACAAACAAAAAATATAAAAGCACACAACAAAACTATAACGCACTGCTAGATAATAAAGAAAATATGACACATACAAGGTAATAATAAACTATCTATTCAAGAGCATATACATCACTGAAACACCACGAACAAGAAACTTTAGATGTAGATACAAACCAAGCACTCGTCCTTACTATCACTATTGAACTCCTACCCACTAACCCTCTACCCTAATCCGAGTTCTCCACACCTTCCTATAAAGGGTCATGTCCTCTGTAAGTTGTAGCTGCTCTAAATTATGCCTAATCACTTCCCTCCAATATTTCTTTGGCCTACCTCTACCTCGTCTAAAATCATTCATAGCCAGCTTCTCACACCTCCGTACTGGAGCATCCGTGCACCTCCTCATCACATGCCCGAGCCATCGCAACCTTACTTTCAATATCTTATCGTCCACCGAAGTCACTCTCATCTTCTCCCGAATAATCTCATTTCTAATCTTATTTCTCCTGGTAAGTCCACACATCAATCGCAACATCCTTATTTCCACCACTTTTAATTTTTGAATATGGGAGTTCTTAACTAGCCAACACTTTACTCCATACAACATAGCCGTCTGGACTGCCACTTTGTAGAACTTACCTTTAAGTTTAGGAGACACCTTCTTATCGCCCAAGACTCCCAAAGCGAGCCTCCATTTCAACCACCCTGCACCAATACGGTGCATGACATCCTCGTCAATCTCACTATTTTCCTGAATCATAAACCCAAGATACTTGAAACTTTTCCTCTTCTGAATGACTTGAGAATCCAACTTCACTACCACGCCAGCCTCATGCGCCAAATAAATAAACTTACATTCCAAGTACTCTATCTTCGTCCTGCTCAACCTAAACCTTATAGACTAAAGGGTTTGTCTCCAAACATCCAACTTATCATTAACTTCTCTCTGGGTCTCGCCAATCAGTACCATCATCAACAAATAACATATACCAACGCACCTCCCCTTGAATAAGTCGCATTAGAACATTCATTACCAAGGCAAATAAAAATAGCTCTGGATCTCATCCTGTCGTCCTCACACAAGTTTTGCACTGGCATACATGACCTGAATCGACCTAGTATACTCTACGGGCACCCCTCTAGCCTCCAAGCACCTCCACAGAATCTCTCTGGGAATTTTTCATATGTCTTCTCTAGATCTATGAACACCATGTGTAAGTCTTTTCTTTCTCTCTCTAAACTGCTCCACTGATATCCTCACTAGGTGAATGACCTCAGTAGTCGAGCGATCTGGCATGAAACTAAAGTGATTCTCGAAAATAGTCATGATCTCCTTAAGCCTCAACTCTACTACCATTTACCAAATATAACCCAACGACTTGATAACCCTATGTTTGTTGCAACTCTAAATGTCCCCCTTGTTCCTACATAATGGAACCATCGTACTCTTTCTTCAAGCTTAGTACATTTTTTCCGCCCTAAAAGGATGTTAAATGACCCCGTCGGCCACTCCAAACCTTCCCTGCCAGTACTTTTCAAAAATCCACGAAAATCACGTCTTGCTCCGTCGCTTTATGCCTACGCATCCTACGAAGAGCCCCCTTGACCTCCTCAACCTTGATACACCTACAACAACCATAATCGTGACACCTCTCTGAGTTCTCCAAGTTCTATAGTACGAAACTTTTGTCCCCCTTGTCGCAAAAGTCTATAAAAATAGATTGCGATATCTTCGTAATGAGGGTATCCACAACCAGCACTTTGTCATCATCCCCTTGATGCACTTTACTTGATCAAGGTCATGAGCCATCCGCTCCTGGCCTTTGGCAAGCCAATACGTACAACTTTCTATCCCTACCTTTCTTCTCTAACGTTGCATACAAGCTCTCAAGTTAGCGGCCTCTCAAGACACCTAATACCTCTTTAGCGGTCTCTCTAATGCAACTGACGGTCATCTCCCATATACTATCCACATCCCCTCTACTTTCATAAGCCCCTAAAGTTAAGACCAAATTTGAGTGTGTCTATATATTTATCCGTTATAAAACATATTTCCTCTGTAGCAATTTGTTTATCTGATTTTGACTTGGAGTTTAAGAAAGTGAAGAAAACTTTTAAATCTTATAATCTTATATATACATGTGTGTGTGTGCACGCGCGTGTGTAATGTACCAAAACATCTTTTAATTTTGTGATCTTAAACATGTCATGTGAAAAGTTAAAAATTAAATTGTTGTCAAAAAAATATACACCTTTTAAATTGACAAAAAAAAAATATAAATAAATTAAAATAGATGGAGTACATTTTACCTTTGATAGACATTTTTTATCCCATAACACTACCGTCCGATTTGACTACATACGTAAACAAAATAATGAGGTATTAAAAGAATAAACAAAATAGACGTTTTAAAATGTCACTCTCTTTTCCATTACATACAGATAGGAGGAGGGAGGGAAGTGGATCATTTAAGTGGGATAAATGAAACAAATGGACAAGATTCATCAGGATCACAACCAAGGGAAATTGTTAATCGAATCTCTGGAATATTTAAGGGTTTGGATAACTCATCTCTTAAATCGTGTACGATATTCAAAGTAAATGTGGGGCTACGTGAATCAAATCCAGCTGCTTATACACCAAAGATGGTCTCCATTGGTCCTTACCATAGGAAAAATCCTATACTTCGTCCAATGGAAAAGTACAAAGTAATATACCAACAAAGGTTTCTTAAACGACAAGAGGGGCTTGATCTGGAAAGTTGCATCAATGAATTGGAGGAATTGAAGGAGGAAGCACTAAAATGTTATGATGATATAGAAGACCTCAAGAAAGACATGAGTCACACTGATCAATTCTTGAAAATGTTATTGCTTGATGGTTGTTTTGTGGTTGAGTTTATTCGAGAGCTACATAAAGTGTATCCTCAAGAAGAAGAAAATATTATCGATACTAGTGTTGGTTACATATTTGATCAACTGACTCGAGACTTGATGTTACTAGAAAATCAACTTCCCTTCTTTGTTCTCAACAAGCTTCATCACACGACAAAGAAAGATGATGAATTACCATTTGCAATAATGGCGAAGTGTTGCTTTGCTATTAACTTGCCAAAAACGACTCCTGCAGCACTTCTAGAGGTACATAACAATGCTAATGCAGGAAAAATCAAACATTTACTTCATCTAATACACGTCATGGCAGGGGAATCCTAACACAGATTCAACATATTCCTCGAGAATCTTATGTTGCAATCCTTTGCAAATAATTAGGTCAAAAGAGAAGAAGAATGATAAGGGCAATAAGATAAATAAGGTCATCATACCAAATGCAACAGAGCTTTCTGAAGCTGGGCTTAGCTTTAAAAGCTTCGGAAAAATTTATAGGTCGTTGGACAAAGATGATATTGGGGATACAAGTTTATTTGATATAAAGCACGAGAATGGACTGTTGAAAATCCCGTCTTCGATTATTTGATAGTCAAATCTGAGAAATCTCATTGCTTTTGAGCAACAATCTGATGTGCATCATAGATATTTCAGTGATTATGCTACTTTCATGGATCAGCTTATTGAGTTAGACAAAGATGTTAATTTGCTACGCCAGAAAGGAATCATAATTAACGGGTTAGGAGAGGACAAAGAAGTGACTAGATTCTTTAACAAAATTAGAAAAGGGGTCAGCACTTCAGCCGGCTTTTATGACAAACAAGGATACAGAAAAATAATTGAACATTGTGAAAGACCGTGGAACAGAACGAAGGCAAATTTGATACACAATTATTTTAGTAGTCCTTGGGTTGGAGCTTCAACTCTGGCAGCCATCGTTCTCCTCATACTCACAGCTATACAAAATGTTTTAGCTTTCACAGGCGGAGTTAAATAAGTAATGTTAATTATATAAGATAGGTTGTTTGAATGTCTAGTGTTTCCTCATAACTCCATGCATGTAATATAATTGCATGTGTTGATGAGTTTTTCATTTATTCTATGTTTACCCCCCTTTTGTATTTGGTTTTGTTGTTAAGTGCTAATAATTGGTCTATTTCAAGTATCTACTAGTTTTTTGGGGTCATTATTTGTGTTCTTCCTTCGTTTCAAAATACGATTCGATTATACATTGGTCTGAATTAACCAAAATAACAAATACTTGAGAACACATTTACCACAACTATATAGCAGCTACTAGATGATCAACACCTCTTTGGCACTCGAGCAAAAACAACTACTGAACTTGAAATACATGTCACTTGAACATAATAAATGTGTAGTCATGAATGTGCTTTCGCTAGATTAGTCAGATTAATACAAGTCAAATCTTTCATATTATCAACCTTACACGTTCTCAACAGTTTTGGCTCGACAGAGGTCCAAGTCTGAAGGGTGCTATCCATTGCAAATCTTACTCATCTTCCCTTTCAGGTGGAAGACCACAGGGCAAAAGCATTTTCTGCACAAAAAAAGAGTAGATACGGAATTGTGAGTAATTGTAGAAGAAGAAAATAAAGGATGCATCATCACAAATATCATAGAGACACATTACTTTAGTTTTCTCTATGTTATAAAATGGCAAATTGTTTTATTCTTTCCTTGGGAAAGTCGCAGCAAATTTGAATTTTCTGTCTTCTACGTGAGCTAAGGCTTTTCATCAATACTGAAATATTCATGAAGTTGTTGGTTCTTCCGATCTTTTGCTACAAAGTTACTTACTAGCCTCAAATGAGTGTTAGTCCTTATATTTAGTTACTTACTAGCCATGTCTAAGAAGCCATCGCTCCCGAGCATCCTTTAAGTGCACAATGTAACACATGATAGTCACATCCTAAAAAAGCACTAGAAAATGTTGGATTGAATGGCCAAATACTATCACTGAAAGAGGACACTAAACATCAAAGGCATCAAGAAGTGTTACAACTTGTTCTACAAATAAATCATCCTTTCAACAAAAATGCAGTGCTCTTATGCAACCTATAGTCTTAACATCAAAGCGGCAACTTCTATTAACTAGTTGGTAAGGGAATGCAGAACCTTCAACGAAAAGCACTTAGTTCACTCATTATGCAAATCAACATCGAAAAACGAAGGAAACCACTCATTATGCAAACCAGCATTTTTTTTAAAGTGCAAGCCAGCATATTAAGATCCAAAATCAAAGTAGCTGCAAAACTGGAAAACAAGATAAACCTTTTTAACAAGCACAAACCTGCATAAAATTATAACGTTCTCTTCCAATTGATTCATTTTCTGCAATGGCAAAATACGCCAACATTGGGTAGTGTCCAACATAGGATGCGTAACTGTCACGCTGAATGTTCACTGCCCACTCACTAAGCCAAATAAAAAATATCCAAAACATCAGTAACTCCACAGTTATTATACTATAATAACAAAATCTCAACATAGTCAATAAATGTCAAACAGAGACATAGATGACTTACAAAACCATAGTTAGAATAAAGAACCTCAACTTCAAGGAGAGCAGAAATAGTTAACTTACAAACATGCCAAAAGGAAACGTGACATCTTGTGATTCAACATTTCATAAAGAGTCTCTCCTTCCTTGAAAAAACATTTTCTAGAAATGTGGCATCCTAATTCAATTTCAGAAATACTTCCATCATCCAATTCACCAAGGAACATACCCTTCGGAGTGTTCATAGTATCTTATAAAGGATATATTTCTTCCCTTTTGGACTCGGTTTTCAAAACTTGCCAAAACGATCTTTACATATGCAACAAACCCAAGATCATAGATCATTCAGGTTTGGCTTATGACAGTACATAACTCATAAGGAGATACTAAGTAAGACGACATTTTATTTAATACATAGACTGTAGTCAATAACGCATCTCTCCAGAAGGAGATAAGTAAATTCATCTTAGGTATGTAAGGAATAGTTAACTGTCAGACAATGACTTTTTCTCTAAATAACTCTTCAAATTGACTAGATGGATATTCACAACCTTTATCAACTCTAAAGCATTGAAGTGCTTCAGATTTATGAGAAATCCAAGAGATGTAACAAAATTTGAGAAATCGTCAACAGATATGATAAAATACAAAGCACAAAATCTAGCCCTCACATTCATTGGACCACAAATGTCATAACAAAATAATGTAATGGGAACTCAGCTCTCTATCTTCACTTTACTGAGGACATAACTCTAGATAGGAAAGTATGGAGGTTGAGGATTGTGATAAAAGGATAAGAGGTAGTCGAACAAGGGGCGAGTGTCCTCTACTAATTTTCTTCTTATTAGTAGTATGATTTAGTATGCATACGCGACTTTATTCTCCATTTCTTACAACTGCTATTGCTTTATTTGCTTCTTTTATTCTTACTACTACCATTACTTTATTTGCTTTGTTTATATTGTTTTTGTTGTCAGTATTTTCCTACAAATACTACTTTGATTACTTCTTTTGAGTGGAGGGTCTATTAGAAATAGTCTCTCCATCCCACAAAGGAAGGGGCAAGATTTCCGTACATCCTACCCTTCTCAAACTCCACTTGTGGAATTACACTGAGCATTTTGTTATTGTTATCTTAGGCTTTCCAAATGGCTTATGTGTAATTTTTTCAACAAGAAAATTCTCACATGTTGGCATTTCAATTATGGCATATCTTGTCACATTGAATGGTATAACCATTTTTATTGTTTCCTTGTTCCTATTTCGGATGTTGGATAGAGACAAGCTCAAAGCACTCCAAGTGGAAGTTCTCGAAAACGAGCAAAAGGACAATGTAAAAGAGAATGTCATCATTGATACGAGTCAAACGGCACTCATAGTTTTTGATGTTTTTGATGATGTCCTTGGAGACCCAACACATAAAGGCTCAATTCTTGGTCGTCTCGAGGACACGAGAGCATGCATGTAGAGACCGTGATGGGCACTTGATGGAGCAATGCCAAGTGTGGAAGGTTGCTTGGAGCACTAAGGACTTGAGGACTCACGGTTTTTGGAGCTTGAAGAAGGCACCTTTGGAGTGTTGGGACTCAATGTGAGAAATCCTCACCACACCAAGGCCACACCTCATTAAGGGTGTTTTGGCCATTTCATCTTGCCTTCCAACACACCAAGGCCACCCTTTGTCATTAAGGGTGTCTTGGTCATTTTGCCATGTAATAAGCTAGGCTATATATAGTTCCTTATTAGGTCTTTTCTCTTTAGTTGTTTATTGATGGAAGACAAACTCTCTCTCTAGAGTGAGGAGTGTAACACCCCTTAGTTGTAGGGCTTGGAAAAGCTACCAATCCATAACTAGGGCTACCCAAGTGTGGATATCACTTGTGTTGCATTGTTGGCTTGATACGTTGGTGATTAGGGAGGTAAAGTCCCTTTTTTGTCAATGTAAGAGTTTGGTGTTAACATTCATTAATCTTAGGGTCCTTACATATGGTTAGGGTTCTTAGATTCTTGAATATTGTATATCAAACTATCTATCCATCTCTTTTGTTAACATTGTATTGTTGTTGGTCTTTGAAGTCTAGTGACGCCATGTGGAGCTCTTTCGATTCATTAGCATTGTTGTTCTTGTGTTAATCTCTTTTCTTGCTCAAAACTAAATCTAAAGTCTAGTGAAGCCGTGAGTGGCCTATTTCGATTTACTAGCACCTTGTTGTTCATCTCGTTGCTCTTGTGTTGGCTTGAATCTCTTAATACACACTTAGTCTTGTATCATTTGATATCAAAGCCATCTTTGATTTTGTTCAAACAAGAACAATCTTGGGCTTGAAAGTTGAAAAATCAAAAAAAAAAAAAGGGGAAAGAAGTGAAAAGGAAGTGTTCTTGTGTTTAGTGTTCTTGGCCGAGAACTTGTTGCTCATTATTGTTGTTGTTTTGACCAAGAGTTTATGACTAGATCTAGTAGAAAATTTGTTTGTCTAGTGTGTTTCTTGTGTTGATTTCTTTCTCACTAACACAAAAGTGTCTAGATCTAAAGTTGAACTTATAATATTGACCTTGTTGTTGTGAACTTGAAGTGGCCGTGTGTTGTGGTTCAAGGTTGGCCGTGTGTTGTGCCATGTTGTTGAAGATTGGAGGATGTTGTTGATTTGTTCTTGAAAAAAATTGTTGTTGTTCATTTTGTTCTTCATCTCATCTCATATCTTGATCACTAAAAAAGTGTAAATTAGATCCAAAAAGGTGTAAGATCTAAAAAGATGTAAGACAAAGATGTAAAGTTTGTTTGTGAGAAGACTTGAGCCCATCACCTCCTAGACTTGACATCTACTTTCCACCCACTTTTCCTTAAATAAAGGGCCTTGTTTTGTGGAACTAGTACAAGTCAAGCTTCACCATTTTGAGATTGAATTTGAAAAAGGGTCAAGACTTGTATTTTTCCTCCATTACCAATTGTCTTCCATTCCAAATTGTGTGAAGATTAAAATTTCAAATTTGTGACAAAAGATTGTGTGGGACCGAGACCAATTGCATGCTGCCACGTCACCCTAATTACTGTTCACCGTCAATATTAAGCTCAAATTTGAATTTTCCTAGTTTCTAATTGTTGATTCTTGGTTTCATTAGTTGATCCTAGAACTAACTAACAAACTAGTAAACTCCTACTAGATTGTCAATTAGCCCTTTGCATCTATTATTCGTGTCTACGTTTCTTTTGTGCTTTTGTCGTTTTTATAAATTGTAGTACTTCTTGGTTCAAGTTCGAACATCATTTCCTTGAGTCTTCAAACAAAGAATCCATTCCGAACCAGGAGTAGACTCACCACTTGACTCATCACGAACTACAAGACAACTTGCAACACTTGTGAATCCAAGTGTGAGACGATCAAGTGTGTGAAAGTGCAGTGAAGTTTTTTCGAACTAACTTGTGTTTTGCTTTGCAGGCTTGTTCTTTTTTTTTTAGGTGCAATTACAATGGAATCCGCAGCTGCAAGTGCTATTTTGGCTAAACTTGAAGCCATTACCCGTCAATGGGAAGTGATAAATGAAAGGTTGGATCATATGAGAGTTCCAAGGGAGCAAGCGGACTGCCCGGACACCCGTCAAGATGAAAACCGTAGCTCATGTGAGTTATGAGGTAAAAATGCTATCCCCTACACTCCTATGTACGTAGTTGCGATTTTACCTAGTGTAGAAGTGCATGAGTCTTCATTTTGTGATACTCTTGATATTGTTAGGTCGCATGAGGACCAAACTCTTGTTGTAGGTACGCAAGCACTAGTTGATCCTTTAGATGACGAAATTGATTCTCCTCGTGTGAATGATTTGTGTCCATCTAGTGCTAGCACTTACAACTTGACTAAGGTTCCATTACCAAGTGACGAGAGTATTCACACTAGTTGACCCTTGTGAAAAACAAGGTAATTCTACGTTGGTATGTGAATTGCCAACAACTAGTGAGGGTGAGCAAAATGATCAACCAAGCATAGATGATCTTGATTTGCTCGAGTGTTTAGAAAAGCCGAGTAGTAATTGTCCTTGTGAAGACGATTTTGATTGTGGTCCTTTGGCTGCTGTGATGGTTTGTATGTATGTGAGGACCACTCTTGTGAAAGAGAAGGTGATATGTGCTTAGAAATGCCATCTACTTCTTCTTTACGTGTTTCTTATGTTGGACATATTTCTAGTGGAGATTTTGAAACTAGTTGTAAGTGTATGCATGAGAACCCTTTATTTGAAGTTGACTTATGAAACACCTTTCTCAACCCTCTTTTTGTTCATGATATTTCTAATGATGATAAAGAGGGCTTGCTTAATTTCGAGGATGACACCCTAGGGAAAAGTGAGAGTGGCCGACGCCTAAGCCATTGGTTACGACTCCCATTCGACCCCGGTAACTTCTTAGGGTGTGAAGGACGGATAGTTGTTGGTAGGTCCACTTGTTTGAGTGACATTGCTATATGTGTTGTGTGGACTTTACTTTCAATTAGAGCACCACCCTATGATGGTGATTCCTTTTACCCACTCCTCTGTAATATTTATGCAAAGTTCACCGTGATTACAACAAAGGATGTGTGGTTATACCTTATGAGTGTACCTCCTTGGCATGTTGATGTTGTTTATTGTGCTAACTTTAACCCTTATGTCATGAGGATGTGGTGCTTGGTTGTCTTCTCTTTGTGCTTGCAAGGTTTGGATTCGAGGTCGAATCCTTTTCAAGAAGGGGAGGATGATACGAGTCAAACAGCACTCATAGTTTTTTATGACGTCCTTGGAGACCAACACATAAAGGCTCAATTCTTGGTCGTCTCGAGGACACGAGAGCATGCATGTAGAGACCGTGATGGGCACTTGATGGAGCAATGCCGAGTGTGGAAGGTTGCTTGGAGCACTAAGGACTTGAGGACTCATGGTTTTTGGAGCTTGAAGAAGGCACCTTTGGAGTGTTAGGACTCAATGTGAGAAGTCCTCAACACACCAAGGCCACACTTCATTAAGGGAGTTTTGGCCATTTCATCTTGCCTTCCAACACACCAAGGCCACCCTTTGTCATTAAGGGTATCTTGGTCATTTTGCCATGTAATAAGCTAGGCTATATATAGTTCCTTATTAAGTCTTTTCTCTTTAGTTGTTTATTGATGGAAGACAAACTCTCTCTCTAGAGTGAGGAGTGTAACACCCCTTAGTTGTAGGGCTTGGAAAAGCCGTCAATCCGTAACTAGGGCTGCCCAAGTGTGGATATCACTTGTGTCGCATCGTTGTCTTGATACGTTGGTGATTAGGGAGGTAAAGTCCCTCTTTTGTCAACATAAGAGTTTGGTGTTAACATTCATTAATCTTAGGGTCCTTACATGTGGTTAGGGTTCTTAGATTCTTGAATATAGTATGTCAAACTATATATCTATCTCTTTTGTTAACATTGTATTGTTGTTGGTCTTTGAAGTCTAGTGAAGTCATGTGGGGCTCTTTCGATTCACTAGCATTGTTGATCTTGTGTTCATCTCTTTTCTTGCTCAAAACTAAATCTAAAGTCTTGTGAAGTCATGAGTGGCCTATTTCGATTCACTAGCACCTTGTTGTTCTTCTTGTTGCACTTGTATTGGCTTAAATCTCTTGATACACACAGTCTTGTATCAATCATAGAACATATTTTCGAGAGTCTGAAGTCCAATGGAATGATGTCCCGAGGACAACAAAAAATTTGTGAAAGGATTAAAGGGCTTTACGATGAGATGGATAGAAGAAACTGAGAGTTTAAGACCTTTAAAATGTCTCTTAATGCTTCGATACCTAAAATGTTCGCCTTTTTTCGTTAAAACAAGTTGAATTGACGAATTATATCTTAATGTTGAATTGGAAAGCTTAATCAATTTTAGCAGATTCTCTCCGAGAACCTTAGGGTGATAAATTAATTGATATTTTATATTTATCATGTGGGTTTGTCCAAGTCAACCTTTTAAAGTGTATATTCAATTACTTGAAGCCAAGTGGGAGAATTATGTCCTTGCGGGCTTGTAATTTATTATTGTGAACTTTTTTTCAATATATGAAATAATGTTGTTTTCCTCTCCTTTCCCATATCTGGTTTATTTTTTCACAAAAAGGTTAAGACTTAACTAAAATCATTAATAGAATGAACTATTGAGATATTTCCCACTTTTGATTAAACATTTGAACTGCAGAGGATGATTGATAACAAAGTGACCATTCAATTCTACACTAAATGAAAATTCATTATGAGAACTCATCTGCTCAAGCGTGAATATGAGTATCTCATGCATAAATTGATTAAAGTAAATATAGACGAGTAAAACTTGTTTAATTGTCCCATACAACAAACATTGAGCTTCTTCTATACTAATCTTTTTTCTAAAATGGGTGATGCCATAAACATTAAGGCAAGCCTATGAAAGCTAGTGTTTTCGGGAGTTGACAAAACCATCAAAAAGATATGGGGAACAATCCCAACAGTAAATTTTTGGTGCATTGCGACATACAGAAATCAAAGGTGTTCTTTATGATATCTCAACTCTAGCCTACTCCATCCTCAAGGCTAGATGCTTAGTTAATCTGATTAGTTGGAACTATCTCCCCCCTATCAATTGTGTCAATGTCTTTAACGATTTATTAGCTCCCCCCAAACTTAGTATAGATCCACTTGTTATGGAGCTAACTACCTATTTTTCCATACTTTCTTGCATATTATTGATGCCTTCTAATGAATTCCCCTTAATTCATCAATAACAACATACTCTGTGCAATTCCACAAGTAGGGTTAGACATAAAATACCGAAAATCAAATTACCGAACCGAATCAAAAAAAATTGGTAATTGGTATTCGGTAATTCGGTATTTGGTATGGAATTTAGGAATAAAATTTCAACATTTCGGTATTCAGGATTGGGCTTGATACAAAATATTAATACCATTTTGTATTTGGTAATTACCGAATACCGATATATATATATAATACGATATGTCTAACTAACTAAATAGACAATAATATTAATCATCCCAAAGAATGTTTTGAACCTAGATAAAATATTCATAAAAAGCGCAAAAAAGAATATTAAAAAGGATTTCTATTAAATATACTCTTTGAAGTTTATATGTAGTTTGCACATCTTCAACTTCAATAAGGTATTACCAAATACTGTACCGAACTGAAGTTTAATTTACCGACTAACGAATTATCAAACTAATGTTTAAAAATATGGTATGTGGTATCTACTCTCAAAAACTGATTACCGAATTACCGAACCCAAACTATATCGAACCGAATACCAAATGTCCACCCCTACCCATACCCATGAGTGCAGTTTGGGGACGATAGTGTATACACAAACTTTATCAAGGTAGAGAGGTTGTTACCAAAAAAAAACTGCAATAAAACAGAGCGATAATCAAAGTACAAGAGATGAATCCCACTTACTTCATCAAAAAAAAAAAAAAAAGAAATACTTACAATCTAGTCAAGTCGGCATGTCCTGTTCCAACGTATTTAGCTTGTAAGTGCTCAAGCTGGGAGTTGATATTGAACCTGTCACTAGCCTATCTCAACAAAGTATAACAAACATTTTAATCACATATACATACCAACAAATTAACAAACAAATAAAAAAAATACTAAAACATATAAACTAAACAAAAAAATATAAAACTAGGGCTCTGAGAAACAAAAAAAATTTCGAGCCTTGGTGGAAGATGATAAGAATAATAATAATAATCGAATCTGACAACCAAGTTACAGAAACGAAAATACTGTACACATTAGCATAAATTGAAACAATTTAAATTTAAAATTCCTCCTTTACCTTTAATGAAATGATTTAGAATCAGATAAATATCTAAGTTTTAGGCCATTCAAACCGCATGTGGGTAGAAATTACGGTTTTGGGGGGGGGGGGGGGGGGGGGAGGATTAGGAGAGGGGAATTGCAAATAATATTTGAAAAATTTGAAGCAAAATGATATGATAATCGAAATTGAATACATGATCTTTAGGAATGTATTAATTACCTGCATTTTTTCGCACAATTAGAAGATGAAATCAGATGAGGGATGTTAGTATTATAGAGGATTTATAGAGCTGGGCGTATGACGGCAAAAGGGTTCCGTAGAACAATCCGACCCACTTCGCTGCGAAAGCTTCTTTTTGTTTTCTACCGTATTGGAGCCGACTAATCGAATCACGCGTTGCATGTTATGGCAGCGCTCCAATAGAATTATCTCCATATTGAGGTCATTAAGTGGGTAGCGCTAGAATTTTATTTTATTTTTTATATCTAGAGTCAAATTTTTCCCCTCTCTAATTAAGATGGAGCAGTTCATTTACTTCACCACAATCCATGCGGCATTGAGTTGGCATACCAATTAAAAAGAAATAAATAATATAAATCCAATAATTTGAAGTTTAATTGAAAAAAAAATTGATATTTTATATAATTATTAATTCTCAATTTTAAGTCTTTTGAGATATATAATTAGCTCTCAACATATTCAATGAAAATATCCTTTTCATTTATATAGATACATAGCTAGCTCTCACTATATTTATTAATTTTTTATTTTGAATATGTCATGTACATAATATATCTAATGAAGATATATTTTTTCTTGTAAATATACATAATTAGCTCGCGATATATTTTTCTCAATTTTACATATGCCGAGATACAAAATACATGCAACGAAGATATGTTTTTTCTTTGTAAAGATACATAATTAGTTTCCGATATATTTTTATGATTTTAAATCTGTCAACATACACAATTAGTTCCACGATATATCCAATGAAGATACATAATTAGTTTTGTAATCGCTTTGTAAGGATAGAAATTTGTAAAAATATGGTATATATATATATATTGTAAACATGTATATTATGTTATTTTTCCTAAAATTACTTCCTCCATTTATTTTATTTGTCTATTTTTCTATTTTGAGATGTCTAACAATACTTATACAAATTATAAAATCAAATGATAATTTATCTATTTCTATTCATTTTACTCTTAGCATTAAATATGATTCATTATCTAATGCATTTCTCAAAATATTAAATTTGTTATATTGAAAGAGTAATGTGACAAAATTATCTCAATCGTTTTATGTTTCTTAACTCCTGTGCTAATAAAAAATAAGTAAAGAAGGATGGAAGGAATAATAATAAATAATAAAAGTAATTTTATTATATCACATTTGAATATAGTAAATTTAATGTCTTAAAAAATGTAGAGGACAGTTAATAATATTTAATACAAAAGATGCAATAGACGCAAATAATAAATTATCCATTGATTTTTTTCAAATAGGATAAGTAGTGTTGAACATTTATTTTAGTATAGTGAATAATTATTGTTGCATGGAGGGGGTAGTATTTATTTATGTAAACTAGAAGTGCAAGGTCCGTGTCAGCACGGGCCCAACAATAGAACATGTGGATTGTAATTTTTAAGTTTTAGGATTTATCTTGAAATAGGAAGTTTGAGCAGTAAAATATTTTAATTAATACGATTGAGCTCAGGGGAACAAGCTTGTAGCGTACACATTTTAATACATATATATAGAGAGAAAAGACATTCCTCCTAAACTTGTTCTCCGAACTCACTTTAGCACTTAAACTAATTTCTGTTTATTTACCTCCTTAACATCTTTAAAGTATATTATTTCACCCCTAAAGCTGACGTGAAATTTTTTTAAAAAAGAAAGAAAAAAAATGCATTTTTAAATTGAAAAACTGATATGGCCCCACTTTTTAATACATACATACATATATATATACATACATATATATATATATATATATATAACCACCTTCGTCATACCCCCACCCCCATTTCTTCATCTTCTTCATACCCCTCCACCTCCATTTCCTATCTTCTTTTTCTATCCCCACCCCCACCATAATTTTTACTCTCCAAACCCGCCATCACCAGCCCCCTTCTTCTTCAACCACCAATTTCTCCACCACCAGCCCCGCCCCCTCCCCTCCAAACCCCCAATTTCTTCTCTTTCAATTACCAAATCATTCACCCCACCTAAACCCCTTGACTTAAGATCATTAGAAAAGAATGAAATTGAATTTCTAAAATTAAAAGTTATCTTCATGAATTTGAAAATTTGAAATAAAATTAAAATTAAAGAAAATTTATTAGCGGTGGTGTTAATGATAGTGGTGGTGTTAATGGTGGCGGTGGTGTCAATGGTGTGCGTATATTTTTTGAGGTTTGTTTTAATAGTTTTCCGATGAGTTTTGTCAGAATATTTCGGAATGAAGAGTTTTGAATTGGAATATGGTGATACTATTGCATTGTTGTTTCTTGAATTGGTGATTTGATGAAGGAATCATAAAGGGCTTGTAATTATGTTTTAAAAATTCAATCTTAATTTTGTTTTCCATGTTTTTGTTGTATGGTATATTTTGAGCTATTTATTTTGTTGGGTTTGTGTTAGAATCAAAAGGGGCTTTTAATTATGTTTTGAATTGATTTTGTTGAGTTTGCTTAATGGTTGTTGGCAATATGTTTAAGTTTAAGAAGATAGAAAATGAAGGAGAGGGGAGAGGTGAGATGGTTTGAAGAAGATAGAAAAGGGGGGAGGGGGCTGCGTTGGAGGGTGGGGGGCGGGCTGGGTGGGGGTTGTGAAGAAGAAAAAAAATGGAGGGGGGGGGAGGGGAGTTTTTTATTATATATATATATAATAGTAAATGAATATTTTTTATTTATTTAAAAAATATATAAAAATAAAGTGTGGGGGGTTAATTTTTTTTTTTATAGAAAAATTGAACTTCTTACATGGCTCCAACGTAGCATCAACGTGACGTTGATGTGTAGGCGAGTGTAACACACTCTCCGTTGTGAGAGTGGTATTCAGTTTTGAGGGACGAAAATAATATACTTTAAAGATGTTAAGAGGGGTGAACAAACAGAAGTTAAGTTTAAGTGCTAAAGTGAGTTTGGAGGACAAGTTCAGGGGAAAAATATGTCTTTTCTCATATATATGTGTGTGTCTGTGTGTGAACATTAAGGAGCCATGTTTTGCAAAACAGTACTGTACATACAATTTACATAGATACAAAAAAAGAGTTGATGCATCCTTAGGTTGGGCTCTGCAAATGTATGACTGAGACCTGTTACATGAAAGAATACAAGCTAATTATTAGAAATTTATGATGAACGTTGCAAGAAATTTAGCAAAAATAATAACAAATATTGGCCATCCATCGATCAATTTGACAGAAAGCAGTTGTTGCGTATATCTTACACATTTAAAGTATCCAGTGAAGGAGAAAGTGAGTATTTTCTCTTGGTACAATTGAAAACTTTATCTACTACTATTAAAATATCATACCAACCAAGTCATCCAATCATATCAAGAGAAAAGAAATGACGTGTCTCTTTCTGCAACTTAATTAAATGACATACATCTGGATGATAGTAGCCAAAAGGAATTGGGAAGAAACAATTGGAATATAGAAGCAAATACTAATTCATGAATCAGATTAGTATCTTAAAGTGAAAACATTCATTTTCTTTTTCAGTCTGCCAATCATTTAGATTTTAAAGTTGTTTATGCTGAAACCATAAGCGAATTCTTGCCTTCACAAATTTTACTTTTTTCCTGCATAAAGCTCTCTATATTTAGATTAAATTTCTAGATTTGGATATAACAATAAGCCACTCAAAAAGTTGCACAAAGATGTCGAAGACCAGATCTAAACTCGACTATTTAACATTATTTCTCCTTGCAAATATTATATTATAGTAACTGAGAACTTCATGCTTTTTACCCTTAAGGAGCAGTAGCAACTTTATTTATTTTAAAGTGTAAGCTCTCACACTTCCCATACCAATGTTCTTTTGTGACTTATTTCAGTCAGGTTGCACCCACACCTAGCAGGTTTATTATGTAAGTACAAGCAGACATTTTTCAGTATATATTATACACAACTTAGCAATTCATCACAAAAAGAACAACATGAATTCTTGAGTTCACCCAACAACAACATAGTTAGTATAATCCCAAAATTGTACGCAGACTTCACTCCTATCTCGTGGAGCTAAATCTGGGACTTAAAGAAATTTCTAATATAACATTCAACAGAAATTTGTTTTCTTTATAGATTTGTAGAGTTCAAGAGAAATTTGTTTTCTTTGTAGATTTCTAATATTTCTAATATTCAAGAGAAATTCATTTCCTTTATAAATTTTCTACATTCAAGGGAAATTTGTTTCATGTGATAATGAGGAACACGAATACTCTAGTTTGGAGGTGTGAGAGGTTAGCTATGGATAGTTTTAGGCGAGGTGGAGGTAGGCCAAAGAAATATTAAAGAGAGGAGGAGGTAGATTAAAACCAATTCTATACATACAGTATACTTATTTGAAGAATACAAGTGGTAGAGACACTGAACAATGAGAAATCTTATCATCCCATTAAAGTCAAGATTGGTCACTGTACATTTTTCAGCCGAAAGAACATAAAAAAGTCAGGCATCTAGAAAAAGCAATAGATTGGGTAGCATTACAAAGAATTTAGTCATTTGGACATTTTCATAACTTTCTTTAGAGCAAGCGAGTAAAGTGTTATGCACATATAGAGATGCCTATTTTTCAAGAGAAGTGAAAAGAAAAATGATGTAAAAAGAGCCAACACATTACAACAAAAATACCAATATCAAAAAGTACACATAGATTTACATGTGAAAAGCTTTTAAAATTTCAACAAATATTAAATTTTGAACTCTATAATGTCATTTGTCAAACTGTTCAAATGCTAAGAATCTTACAAGTTGGCATTCTCAAGTTTAAATTCTAAATCCACCTCTATGCATATATGGCCTTCACCACAGCCTAACTTGGGACTTTAAACATCGTCTTATATATGGAAATCGAGCAGTGCTATACTTGTAGGATTGAAACTATATGACTTGACTTGAGGGAAAAGGAAAAGAAAAGAGAGAGTAGTATTTATGCTTTAGTTTTGTAATTTTAAGTGCCTACTGGTTGTGGAGTCCTTTTGTAGCACATAAATTGATTATTGTTATTTTGTCCCTTTGTAGTAATTGAATGCTTTCCTTTTGTATCTCCTATTCTTTTCCATTTCTGATTATTAGGAAGCTAGGAGACCTAGTGATATCTTATTCTTGTCTTCCGTATCTATGTAAAACTTAAAGGATACAAGTTATCTATACCAAGTCTAGTTCTGCACTCCTGTACATGAATTAGATAACAATATAACTTTTGTGTGTATAAAGGAAGTAGATAAGAAGTGGTTACAATTTCTTTTAGATCGAGAGCAGCACGTTTGAAATTCTCAGATATAGAAACCAATATGACACCATCAAATAAAATCAAGGCACGCATAGCTATGAGGCCAATTTCCACAGTTAGCCATTCTAATCTTCACAATTAGCTATTCCTAATTAACTCTCTTTTAGTCCACTACAATAATATGAGATAAATTCATCGTCTGAATTAGTACCCTATATGTTTTATTTTAGTTGGCTCTTGTTGACTTGACAAGGTACGTATCTTAGTGAAATGAAATGAAGAGAGTAAGCTCTGATTCAAGTAAACTAAAACATTAAAAGGTCAGACTGATGCACTAAGCTCCTTTTATGCACGAGATCGAGAAAGGTTCAAGCCACAAAGGTCTATTACTATAGACAGTCTTACGTCGCATTTCTGCAAGAGACTTCTTCCACAGCTCAAATCCCTAACCTCCTCGTCACATAGTGGCAGAGCTTAATATCTGAATATCAATACAAAAAGCAACCAGAGATTTACTATTTTTTTTGCAATTCATACAAGAATTCATATATCCATATTATTTTTCCATGCAGTCATAGGTGAAGCAAGCACATTACCCAACGCTACATCCGACTATTCAACTCGGGATAACGATGGTACTTGACTTCCACCAGTTGAAGTAACTCTGGCGAAACTGTACCACTAGTACTAACTTCATTCTGTCTCACTGCATGGGCATTTTGGGCATCCCTTTTCCAATTTCACGCATAGTAAATACGGGTGACAGATTCCCGAGGAGCAGCACGCACTGTCATCACACATTCTCTAGAAGCAACATCCGTTGGCATTACATATGCCCGGGGAGCGACATTCACTGGATTGAAGACTCTACTTTTACTGGAACCGAAGAATCCAGAGGAGCAACATTCATTGGCATTGAGGAGTCCAGCGGAGTGACAGTTACTGAAGTCAAAGAGTCCAGAGGAGCAACATTCACTGGCTGTGCACTATCCTGAGGAGCAACAATTACAGGCACATCCACCGGTAATGAAGCTAGTTGGTTTGTGCCCAGCACCTCCGTTGTATCAGCATCTTTGTTGACGCTCCTGGTTTTTTAGCCTCTTAGCCAAAAAGGTCATCACTGATTATGGTTTTCTGTCCATTATCCTGAGGTTTCTTCATAGGAGCATCCATTCTTGAAGCTTAATTATCGATTCAAACTAACAAAAAATCAGCATTTACGTATAAACTTCTTCATACCACGAAATAGTTGCTTATTCCCAGGAACAACCTCATGGAATAGTAGAAATATATGATGTCTTAACCATTAACTCAGTGACTGAATAAAACACCAAAATGCTTACTTCGACATGAATTTAACTGGGGAAAAATGAAAATCCCGAAAATCTATCTACTCTGAGAAGAGTACAGGAGTCTTGTGTTCAAGGTCTGCACGAGAACAGAATCACATAAAGGTGATATCATAGAATAAAGCACCTTCAGTCAGTGGCACCTCTTCAGTCAATGGCCCCTTAATTGTTGATATTTAGCATAAAACGACAGAATCTCCGAGGAAACATAAGTAAATAAGTAAATCCCTTCAGAAGAATACTCTTTGGATATGTTAAACAGAAAATTCAGTACCGCAGACGCACCTCCAGATAGATTAAGCCATTCAACTTGTAAATCATACTGATATGATGGCTAAAATAACTATTCCCACTTAAAACCCAAAGTGGGAAAATACTACGAAACAATAACCTCATATGCGATGCAGCGGTTGAGAGAACATAGAACTCACGTATTAGTTGCATACTTCCCGTCATTTTTGCTCCACCTTCTCTGTCACCTGCTGATAGTTAACACCAGGGTAAAATCAAATCACCTGACGTGAATGGGAGTCAGCGAGGTAATGCAGCTTATACCAATCCTTTGATGTCAAAATCAGGAGAAACTGCCAATTAAGGATCCTTCCTGTATAAGGAGCTTATACCAATCTTTTTTATGTCAAAATCAGGAGAAACTGCCAATTAAGGATCCTTCCTGTATAAGGAGCTTATACCAATCTTTTTTATGTCAAAATCAGGAGAAACTGCCAATTAAGAAGCCTTCCTGTATATGGGGGAGACATTAGGATTGAAAATTGAAAACAAATTCGGAGTAAAAACAGTGTATGTACCTTAATCTGTTGTAGCGGAAGTGTTGAATTTGCTAATAACACAATAGCCTCAAGTCAATTTTCGTCTCTCTTGGAAACGGAGAGTTGATTCACAAACTAAAAGCCTCCTTTTTGAATTTTTGTTGATGTTTTTGTTATTTACCGGAGTTTAGTTTTTCACTTATCTTTCTTCTTTATCAGAGGAAGAAGCATATATGTACAGGAGTATGTGGGTGGATAAATAGTTACTTAGTAACTGTTTCCCCTTATTTTTCAAATTTTAAAATGTTACCTGCTTATCTTCCATTTATCATATAATTAAAACAATAGAGACTGGGTCGGGTCGGTTCACATGGGCGACCCATAAAGGTAATCTAACATCTCCCACTTTGTACACGGTGGACTAGACCCGCACCAGTACGACATCAACAAATCACCAATTCATCGGGCAAATAGTTCGTGCGGCCTGTGAGCATCACGAGCTTTACCTTTAAGGTTTTATAAGCTACATTTAGGAATCCAATCACTTGTGGAAAGAATTCTCTACTAATATGAGGATACTAATACTCACAATACCCCAAACATCATTCACTACTTCAGTAGTTACTTATCCGATCTCTCATCCTCTAAAGGAGGTGAACTCGAGTTCATGATTAACTTTATATACACAATTACACTTGACTCTTATATGGTTAGTGTAATAGCCGGCTTGTGTAAATAAGTTAAAATATTCATTTTAATCGTCTTCCCTTTCTATTCGAATATATCTGTTCCAAATCAACTGCTTTCTTAGACATGCACCGCATTGCCGAATCTCTCATGGCTATTAGTAACATGCTAAAGTAGCAACACCGATCTAAACTTCAAGAAATAGTTAAAGGTCTAAGGGTATTTAAATGATAAGTTAAAATAACTTTTTAGGGTCTCAAACAATGAAGAAGCAGGGATTCATTCTTCCATTAACCCATTGGTCACAAAGCACACTTGGTATGAAACACGTGTTACGATGTTATCACCTTATATTTGTGCGTGTGTCTCATTCTTTTAGTCATTCAACATCGTACAGATCTAGGTCTAGACACCTCCAAATGTCTAACCTGAGTTTTTCTTTAATAATCCTCAAATCCCTATTATTACAGGAACTCACATCCGTCTTTACAAAATAAGTCATTATCTTATGGTGGAACTTTTCTCTTCACGTTCCTTGACATAAGAGGTGATTGCTCGTATGAGAGAGCCAATCTCGCGACTTGTTCGACACACTATATTAATAAAACACATTTTCACATGCATATGAGATTGAACATAAATTCAAGATTCTTATATTGATAATAATCATAATTAAGTCATCTACAATACATAAACATAATTATATCCAACGTAATCCTAGAGCCATAACATGTTTCTCAAACAAGTCTCTAGATATTGCCTTAGTAAAGAGATCAGCTATCATTTCTTATATAGGAATGTATTGTAAAATTATTTCTCCACTTGCTACTATGTCTCTTATAAAGTTATACTTAATATCAATGTTCTTGGTCTTGCTGTGATATTTAGGATCCTTCGTATATGCGATAGCCGCTTGACTGTCACAATATAAAATCATGGGACCCTTAGAATTCTTTGCGATGTTCAAATGCTCAAAGAATCTCTTCAACCAAACAACTTCTTATATTGCAGATGCACAAGCCACAAATTCTGATTCCATAGTTGACAGGGCTATGCAAGTTTGTTTCTTACTTTTCCACGAAATTGCACCACCATTTAGCAAGAAGGCATAACCGAAAGTTGATTTTCTATCATACTGGTCACCAGCCCAAGAATCTGTATAACCTCTTATGAATAAATTGGATCCACTATAGCATAGTGAATAATCTGCAGTTCCCTTCAGGTATCGAAAGATTCTACCAGGATTAGATTGATACCTGCTAACCAGACCTATGGCATGACAAATGTCTGGATGAGTACACATCATAGCGTACATCAAACTCCCAACTTCACTGGAATATGGTACTCGCGACATGCCTTCTTTTTCTTTTTCAGTCTTTGGACACATTTCAAGGCTTAAAGTTTCACCTCTCGCTATAGGAGTATCCATGGATTTGCAACTATTCATTCGAAAACGTTCCAAAATTTTCATTATGTATGTTTCTTGAGATAGACTCAAAATTTTCTTGGAACGGTCTCTTTGAATTTTAACACCCAATATATAGTCTGCTTCACCCATATCTTTTATGTCAAATGACTTTAAGAGCCATAATTAACTGTTTTTACACACTCCAAATTATTTCTAGCTAATAAAATATCATCCACATAAAGCGAAAGAATCACAAATATTTCATTGGACTTTTTTCACATAGATGCAATGGTTTTCATCGATCATGGTGAAATCAAATGAAATCACTTTCTTATGAAATCTTAGGTACCACTGCCTTGAAGACTGCTTAAGGCAATATATTGATCTGTTTAATTTTCAAACCCTCTTTTCTTGGCCTTTAACAACAAAACCTATAGGTTGTTCTATGTAGATTTCTTCTTTTAGTTCTCCATTGAGAAAAGCAGTCTTCACGTCCATTTGGTGTAATTCTAAATCTAAACGTGCAACTATAGCCAAAAGCAATCGAATTGAGGTAAATTTCACAACTGGTAAAAAAGTTTCCTCATAATCTATTCCAGCTTCTTGAGTAAAACCTTTTGCCACCAATAATGCTTTGTGCCTTTCTATTGACCCATCTGATTTACGTTTAACTTTGAGAATCCACTTGTTCCTAATAGCTTTATGCCCAGAAGGAAGGTCAGCTAGATCCCAGACTTTATTGATTTTCATAGACTCTAATTCTTATTTCATCATTTTTATCCATTCATCTTTTTCAGGACTTGATAAAGCCTTAGTCACAAAATTAGGTTCATCCAATTATGTGGGAGATACCAGGAAGATATAATCCTCAATCTCATAAGATCGTTTAGGAACACCTTTTCTGGTACTCTTACATAATTGAAGTTCAGATTCCTCAATAGGATTTTGGGATTCACAACTACCACTTGGACCAAGAATCATTTCTTGATCAATTGAATTATCAAGCATGTCCTGCACATTATTTGATCATCTGAATTCAACATTTCGTAAAGAGGCTCATTTTTCTTTATTTCATTCCATTTTGAAAAATTATTTTTTAGGAATGTGACATCTTGTAATTCAATTTCAGTAGTACTTCTATCTTCCAATTCACCAATGAACACATATCCTTTGGAGTGTTCTGAGTATCTTATGAAGATACATTTCTTTTCTTTTGGACTTAGTTTTCCAAACTTACCAAAATGATCTTTAATACATGCAGCACAACC
The DNA here is from genome assembly GCF_002878395.1 of Capsicum annuum. Taxonomy (NCBI): domain Eukaryota; kingdom Viridiplantae; phylum Streptophyta; class Magnoliopsida; order Solanales; family Solanaceae; genus Capsicum; species Capsicum annuum. Next base: position 20,225,554 of record NC_061115.1, on the reverse strand, counting down.
CCAAGGTCGTAGATCATTAAAGTTTGGTTTATTACCAATCCATAGTTCATAAGGAGTATAAGATACTGATTTAGAAGGCACTTTATTCAATGTGCAGGTTGTAGTTAATAACGTATCTCCCCAGAAAGAGATTGGTAAATTTACCTGAGCCATCATGGACCTTGTCATATCCAATAATGTTCTATTCCTTCTTTCGGCTACACCATTTTGTTGAGGTGTATAAGGAGTAGTCATTTGTCTGATAATGCCTTTTTCAATACATAGTTCTTCAAACTGTTTTGACAAATATTCACGACCTCTATCGGTTCTTAATATATTTATACTTTTGTCTAATTGATTCTCAACTTCATTAATATATCTTTTGAAGCATTCAAGTGCTTTTGATTTATGAGATATTAAATAGACATAACCAAAGCGTGTGAAATCATCAATAAATGTAATGAAATATGAAGCACCAGTCCTTGCCCTCACATTCATTGGACCACACATATCAGAATGAATTAATTGTAATGGGAATTCAGCTCTCTTAGCTTTCCCAAATGGACTTATATATACTAGGTGGCTTAGCTGTGCTACGCCCGGGTCTCATGTTGATACTTAAAAATTCCACGACATGTGTAATTTTAGCATTTAATTAAAAACTTCATTTATTTAGTTGATAATTTAAAATATTAATATAACACCCATAAGATTTCGAGATTCAATTAAATATTTATATTTTAATTTTTTTTAGTTATTAATTATTTTGATTAATATATTTTTTACATATTTTTTTGAAATATATAAAAAATTAATTATTTTTTGTAGATATTTTAAGTTGTTAACTATGACAATTTATAGTACTTTTTATGTAATTTATAAAGAATATATTTTTTTGAATATACAACAGATTAATTATTTTTTTTAGATATTTTAAATTATTAACTATTGTAATTGATAATACCTTTTTGACATTGTAATTTACTATTTTAAATTCTTAGCTAATTTATAATACTCCCCCTGTTCAAATTTTTGTGGTATTGATAGTAAATTATATTTTAAAAATAATTTAAGTTTTTAATTATTATGATTTATAATAATTTTTCTTCTATTCCAATTTAAACGACACTGATATAATTTCGATGTCAATCAAACACCACGATTGAAGAATCAAAGTAGACATGTCTTAAATGACTCATAATAACTAATTAGAAGTGATGCTATAAAAATACTCATGAAAAAAAGTCTAAGTAGACCTTATGTAAGATGTCAAATTAATTCAAAATATTATTGAGGTAATTTATTATTTTATGTGTATTTTATTTTTTATTAAATATTATTAATTTTTTAATATTTAAATGACCTCTAATGATTAATTAGGGGTGATATAATAAAATTACAATTGAAGCAACTGGAGCAGACTTGTCATAAATGTCTATTTTAATTTCTTATTAAATATTATTAATTTTTAATACTTAAATGTCATATAATAATTAATTAGGGATTATATAGTAAAATACGGAGAAAGCAGGCAGGTGACAAGCAGACATGTCGACGGAGTAGAGTCTGGTTGAGCAGCTCCACTCCCACTTATTATATAGGAGAATTAGTAAATTGAATAAGCCGATACAAAATTAAGGATTGTATCTACAAATTACCAATTAAAACTCCACACAAGGTTTTTTACCATAGTGTTTTATGACAGAAGATTTTCATCAAACACCTTATATGCATTACAAACAAATCAAGAAGCCACTTGCAAATAATAACATTGCAAAGGAATATGTAGCGATAACAGATTAAAACTCACTTGAAGAAGATGATGAGAGAAAGCAATGAAAAATTTAAACTGATTTGCACATCCAATGCAGAAACCCCAAAAGCAAAAACTTGAAAAGTAAAATGGAAGCTTCGTCACTTATCTTGAAGCAGTATTTCAATGACACGTGCAACAACTATTACCATGGCTTCATACATATTTACTACATGAAATGGATTGAAATGATGAAACTACCTTTACATTCGTGAAATGACGAAAATGCCTTTTGATGCAAGCAGGGAGGACAACCAAGAGGTCCCTGCTTCATCACACTTATATATATTAGTAAAGTTTAGGTGTATGCGCCTCGCACGTGTACCTCACTTTATTAAGTTCAAACGTTATATTAAATAAAATATTTATTTAAATAATAAAGATAAATACAATAATTAAATTCAACATCTTTTGGAGAATTTATTTAATTAAACCTAACCTTTACCAAAATAATTTCTCAAAGCCGATCGACATTCATCTACCACGATGATAGAGACATCAAAACAATATAATTAAATCTAACCTTTATACAAAAATTTTCTCAAAGTCGTCCGACACTCATCTATCACCTAAAAAACTATAGCAAAATAATACGACAACAGAGATATCAAAATAATACAACTAAACTTTACCTTTACAGAAAAAAAATTACCTAAACAAAGATATAAGAATAATACAATTAAACCTAACCTTTACCTGAAAAAATTTCTCAAAGTCGACCGACATTCATCTACTACCTGTAAATTCATCTACGACCTGTAAACTACAATAAAATAATACAATAGTGATCACAAAGCTTCAGTTTTGATGAAAATAATTCTTGTCTGAGCGAAAATTTTGACACTAAAGAATGACTTGAATGAAAACAAAGAAGATATATATACACACACCTTGAATTCTATAGTTCTTATCGGAGCGAAAATTTTGACACTAAAGAATGACTTGAATGAAAACAAAGAAGATTTATATATACACACAGCTTGAATTCTATTATGTTGACAAAAATAGTGAAGAACTTGAGGGTTAAAAAATTAAGCATCCATCAATCTAGACATGCAACCGAATCAAGTTAGATGAGCATCAATCATATTTTTCCAATAAGTAAACCAATTATTTTTTCAATAAGTAAACCAATTTCTTCTCTAGTTTAACGTGCATCTCAATATTTATAGAAATATTTCCTTAATAGGGTCTATTTTAGGAGTATTTTTCTATCCTATTTTAGGAGTATTTTTCAAATTGATCAGTACAAAAAAAAATATTAATTGATTCTCTTTCCATATATTTTAGTAGTTCCATATATTTTAGGAGTTTAGTTAATATAATAAAAATAATTAAATAATAAATTAAATAGTGAAAAGACAGTTTTGTCTAAAGGAGAGTCTTTTAATGAAGGATAAAAGTTCAAATCACTTTTATAAGGGTTTTCACAATTTTAGTATATTATAGATATGGATTATAGATATAGATTATAGATTATAGATTAGTAATTACACATTATGTATGATTAATGTAACATATCCGGAAAAAATAATATATTCGTCTAACAATCTTTTGGGATTTTATATAATATTAAAAAAAATATAGAATACAGAGTAACTAGCTCTCATCGTAATGGGATTTATGTTTTTTATACTTTATTTATTTATTTCGGAATAATTTCTTTATTCTATCTAAAAATTATTTTTTATCATGAAAATTCCAAGTCCAATTAAAAGTTGGTATGTCAAATTTGAAAAATGTTGTAGTAAATAATATCATTATACATGGATGACTATTAATTCTTTAACTCCACCACTATATTAAGTAAGTATCCACATTTCTATTATCTCTCCAACATTCTCACAATTTTTCCCACATTGTCAAGGGTTCGTGTTATACTTCCCTCATTTGCTTTTATTTGTTGCTATTTTTCTAATTTGATTTTCATTTTTAGTTGTTATTTATGACAAATCAACAAAAGACATTTTTTTTTCTATTATATTTTTAGCATTATATTCTTTTTTTTTTTTTCAAATTAATTTCAAGACACAATAGTAAATATCATTTAATAGGGGTGTTATGATAAAATAGTGTCACAATCAGAGTCGGGGCCCTGGTCGCGACGAGCATCCCAAACCACGAAGGCCCGAGAAACCCCTTAGCATAAATATCATAAGCATTATTCATATGAAATAGAAATGCAAAAGATAAACTGAAACGTGAAAAGTCGCATAATCAAATTTAAGTACAGCATACCATCTAAACATAAACCCAAATTCTGTCTACGAAGTCTCTACTCAATACTAGTTTGTCTATATCGGAACAATGTCTTTGGTCTGACTATGAGACTAAAAGAAACCAACATATGGATAAACACCTTTCGAAGTAAGGGAGACTCATCAACTCTGAAGTTCTGAAAGTGACTGTTGAGCTGGAGCGCAAGACCATGCCTCAGAACCTACATTATGAGATAATGCAGCCGCCACGATGACAGTTAATACTTGAAATGTATTAGTATGCAGAACAATTCAAAAATAATATATATTTCATAAAAATAATCAAGAGCATTATGAAAAAAATTTAACATAATATAGATCAAAACACATGGGTATAATTAAAGATCTTCAAATCATTCTTGTAAAAACATAGACTCAACTCTTTTCTTTAAATTTTGAGCTAGATCGTACACCCTACAATTCTGATTACCCATGGGCTATATGGTCCGTCATTTATTCGGCGTCCAAGCCCCAATCCAATTTTACCGCAAGGGTTAGTGTTTTTGTAAGTTGTACCTCCATATAAGAATACTGTAGGCATCCCCGTACTAGATGTTTTAATTATCCTCTGTGCAGGATAACATATCATAAATTCTGCGTTGGCAAAATACTATTTTCAGTAATGAGTCCTTGTGCTCATGCTTTCTTTAGGTAACCATTTAGCTCTCTTTAAGCCCAATTTTAGTCTTTAAAATCATGTTCCACGCTCAAAATATTTACTTCTTTCTTGTTAAGGGCATTTCATAATAGGAATCATCATATCTAGTCTTACAAGCCATATCAAATCATATCATATTCATAGCCCTTTCATTCAAAATATTATTAATGACCACTAATAGATTTAAACATAACATGAGAAAACTTATTTCAAATAGTATCACTCTCTTTTCAAGACTTCAATGGATGGTGACCAATTCTTCTATCAATCACATGTAATTCTCCATTAGGAAACAAGAGAATTTAGAAACAAAAAACACCCCTTTCAAAATATATAAAATGACAATGCATAATTGATAAAGAGACATTTAAAACTCAAGATTATCACCATTCATTAAAAACAACTCCAACACTAGTCACAAATGAATCTTATGATCGAAAATGAAGACTTATAATTTATGCTCTCAAATCCACTTCAAAATTCATAATACATGCACATATTCTGTGTTTATTTAAGAACCCACAACAACTATTAAACACATAGCTCTTATCATGAAATGGCGGTTCATATTTCAAAAACTTTAAACACTACCAAAACCCATAACATATATACATAAGTAAACTCTCAAGTTATAGAAAACCCCATAGTAAACACATAAGTTCATCATAAAAAGAGGTTTCGTTATTCATGATTTCCAATCAATTTCAAAGACTTAACATATACATATACAATATAGGAATCATTAAAATCATCATACTTACACCCATTAGAGTTAGGATGGTTTTACATACCTTATAGTGGAGAGAATTTAGCGTAGTTGACCCTAGAAGCTTGGGAACCTCAAACCCTAGGTGGTTTTCTCCTCTTTTATTATTTGAAAGATGAATGAAAGATGTGAAGTCATTTTTAAGACCCTATACACATACATAAGGGATTGAGAATGACTTAAGGATGTGAAAGATCCTCATGCCCTTAAAATATAATAAAAATATAGCCTAATTGATGCACGGGGAGGGGGTTCGTGATACAACCCCCATTGCAAACCCGAAGGTTTGTAGCGTGAACCAGAGTGTTCATAGCATGATGCCTGATGTGAACCCAAAGCAGTAGCCTCTCGTGAGGGGTTTTTGCAGCACGGGGCTGCCGCAGGGTCCCCATTTCACGGTGCAATAGTCTTTTCTAAGCCTAAAAATTCCCCAATTCATTCAAACCTAATCTTAAGTGATATCTTTTATATTGGGGTTGTAAGGGCTCATTTCATGCATTATTTAAGTAAGAAAAAGTCCGGGGCGTTACAAATAGTCATACCAATAATTACTTTTTTTAATGGGTGTGTCAAGTCAAAATATGAAAGTAAAAGCGAACAGAGAAAGTATTTAACGTAACCTTATTACTATCCTATTGTGATAGTATAAATAGAGGTATATTAGGTTATGGAAGACTTACTTGAGAAATACTTTTAGACACTGAACCACTTGAAGATTTGGAAAACATACATTCTTTTTGTCTCTCTTTATATTTGTTCTCTACTTTCTTGTTTATATTATTACTCTTTTAACTTAATTTTACAATGCATTGTCAACACAAGTTGCTCATATCTCATCAAGGACCAATGATTTTTCACAAGGAACTTTTCTTTTATGGCCACGACAATCAAGATAGCTCATCAAAAGTCTTTCTTCTTTCAAAAGTCTTTTATGGCCATTATGATCTTGTTAAATTTTTGAAATTTTTTTATATAGCTACGGTTGAATTTTCTAGTGCTTATTATCCTACTGTTTGTAATATTTTAGCTTATTTAACCGACATTTTTTGTTTATTTAACGAATAAAAGAATAAAGAAGGTTACAAAGAAGTTATTGATGCAATGATTGCTAAATTTAAAATATTTTTATCCGCTTCCACCAATTTACTTAATTAGTGCTATAGTAAATCTATGTATGCAATATAGTACTATGTCTGAATTTACTTTTATTATTTATAGAGCTTTAGATATACAACCTAAAGAAGAACCTGTTTTATTTAAGACTATGGGTGATGCAAATAATTGTATGGACGCATTATACAACCATTATGCCTATTTACTTAATGACGTTGTACCGACACATATCACTCCAACTCCCTCCCCAACCTTTTGAGAAGCCATCATCTTCTAAAAGGTAGGCACATACTAGTTATCCTAATTACTTTTTTGATTTAAATGTTTGGGACAGGATGCCGCCTTCATCACACAGAATTATTTTTTGGGAAGAGCTTAAGTATTATCTTATAAAGTTAGTAGAGAATCGTAGAGCAAGGATCAACACGTTGGATTGGTGAAAGGATAATGAATGAAAATATCCTGTACTTCCAAAATTAGCTTGAGTTATATTGAATGTTCTAATGTCAACCATTGAATCAGAAAGCATTTTTAGTCAGAGACAGCAATAGCTTGGAGACAACCTACACTCATTGGGAGACACTATGAATTTTGTAGTTTGCCTTAGAGATTGTATTAGAGCGGAATAAAGAAATCAAGGAATAGAGATGGAGCCGACAGAGAAACAAAATCTTGAAGAAATTGACTTCAAGAGAGAACTCATCACAATCAAGTCCAATGCATGGCTTTGGCCTCATTGATTTTGATTTTCCCCAGGCAGTTTCCGTTAATATTAACATGAATGAGTTGGAAAAAATGACGCAAAATTTGTAGAATTGTCAATCTTGTAACTTATAAGTTTTGGATCATTTTGCAATCAATCAAATACAAGATTCATTCACTCCTTACATATTTTTTTTCATTTAAATTGAATGTCTAATTTAAATTAAATACTTTTAATATATTACTATCAAACTTTACATAAAGTCGTAAACATAATAAACATATATAAATATAATGAGAAAATAAAAATTATGTTACCAAATGTTACTTAGAAAACTTGTATTGACATATAAAAAATACTATATAAGTTTATCTTTTAAGTAGTGTATGTAAACTTTCGAATATATGTTCAGGTATTATTATATTAAGTAGTATACATTGTATGTATATATGTATGTATATTTTATAAAGTACTATAATATGTAATGTATATATGTTGTGTATATGTTTTCTAAAATAATATAATATGTAATGTATATATGTTTCAAGTGGTATTTTAAGTAGTATATATTGTACATATATGTGTATATATTTTTTATAGACTAAAGTAGTATATATTTAATGTATACATGTGTATACCTTTTTCTAAAATAGTATATATGTAATGTATATTTGCTATATGTATAGTGTTTAAAGTAGTATTTTCAGTAGTATATATATGTGTATATATTTTCATACCCAAAGTTACCACATCTGTAACACTTAATTTTGGCGAGATTGCACATAGACCTATTTTTCATAAATGTAGTGGACTTACGCTGGGCTTTGCGAATCTCATGTTCTTCTCTGGATATATGCCTAGATCTCTTCTTCTTATAGGGTTTATCAGACTTAGAATATCTTTGACCCTTTTCTTGAGAAGTAGAAGCCGATTTATCCATACCAAATTGCTCACAAAAATCTCCTAATTGGAATCTTTCTTTAAGCTTATCAAGCTTAATTTGTCTAGCTAATTTTAACTCATTGCACAAAGCTAAACCTCGTTGAGTATAGGATGCTATCAGCTAACCATAGGTAAAATTTTCATAGAATATTTCACCATAGGAACCCGAGCCCCTAAGCTCCTTTCTAACCCCTTCAGCAAATAGAGGAGGAAGACCATCTATGAATTTTGCCTTCCAATGTGTATACCTATTTTTGGGTAAATCCATGACCCTGCTTAGAAATTTATATTTATACTATCTAAATTCTCCTAAGGTCCTACATCTAAGACCATTTAAGATTGTTCGAGTATTCTCATATTGATTGGTAAATCTACCACCAAAATGCTCAATAATAGTAAGCATAAGAGTATAAACAACATTTTCTCTATTTGCAGGTAATGCTCTTCGTAGGTTATCAACACCTTTGGTGGAATTCCTAGCTTCGAATATAGCATTTCTTTTATCATTATCTAAGAAATTATCCCACTATCCATGAAGTTGGCCAGTAAAATTAGCAACAATCATTTTACAAATAGTTACATCTGTAAGTCTTTGATGATTCTCGGCAGATGCAGTAGCTTTTGCTATAGTAGAATACATTAACATTTGATGAATAAGGATAGATAATTGTCTTTCAGATAATCCATACAAGTTCCATTCATAAATTGCATCTCCACTATATGATGTATTAGTCTGATTTCAATCTCTTTCCTCTATCAGAATATCTTGAGGAGTTGGATGCAGATAATAGTTAGAAGTCATGCGAGGTATATCAGCATATTTTTTCCCCGGTTGCTTCCTAACCATACCTCTGAGCTCATTAAGTTCAGAGTAGATTTCATTTCCCGTATCTGGAGTAGATTCTATGCCATCAGCAAAGGCATTAGACAAATCAATGGGTTTGATAGTTAAACCGGAAAACTTTTTATCAAGTAATTTTTCCAATTCTTCTATGGGAGATAATTTTTCAAATCCCTCAATATCTAGAGGTCTCTAAATACAAGGCCTAGTTGTCAAGTCTTGCTTCTTACTTTCTGAAGTGGAAGCAATATCAGATGACTTTGGACTAACACTAAGCTTTTTTACCATCTCAATCAATTCATCAAGTTTTTCATCAAGATCTTTCCAACACCTTAACATATAATGGCAAATATGTGGTTATAAACCACTCGCATCTTGATAAGATCTTTCCAACACCTTAACATATAATGAAAATTATGTGGTTATAAATCACGGCACAAACTCTAAGTTATCCCATGTAACTCAGAATCCATATGGTAGTATTTGTCTTCAATTTGACAACAAATCCACGGTTTATAACTGACATTCTTTTTCTAAGCCAAAATTATTGCCTGCTATGCATTATCTATCTCCTATTGAACTAGTTTATAGTCAAGCTAGGAATCGTGTAGCATCTTTACATATTATTGATTCTGCATCTATACCCGCATCTACACGCTTTGTAGAAAAGATTAAAATCAATCCTAAAACAAATATTGTTCAAGATAGTGCTAATATTTCTGATAGGGATAACCCTACTCCTTCTAAATTAGAGTTTGATATTAACAGTGTTTAATATGATTCCATATCAAATTGATTTTAGTATTGGTTTCCAGGCAAGAAATTATATTAAAAAAGAATTTTTAATAAAAAATAGAATTGATTTAGAATTTAGTTCTTTGTGACTTATTGTCTAGACAAACTAAATAATATTTCTTAAGAATTTTATGAGATGTGTGCATTGCATGATTAGATTGTATGCTTTGTGCCATGGTTTATAACCACATATTTGTCGTTATATGTTAAGGTGTTGGAAAGATCTTATCAAGATGCAAGTGGTAATATTCTTCAAACTATTTACCCTCCCTAATCACCTTTTGTATTGCCTAATAATAGTGGTATTACTTTTTTTGCATTACAAAAATTCATTGATAATGAAATAGGTAAAGTAACTATTGCAGAAATAAATAATCTGATTGCTCAAAACAATTATTTGAGTCTTTATGTGAAAGTTTTGGGAGAACATATTTCTTCTCTTGATGAAAAACTTAATGAATTGATTGAGATGGTAAAAAAGCTTAGTGTTAGTCCAAAGTCATCTGATATTGCTTCCACTTTGAAAAGTAAGAAGGAAGACTTGACAACTAGGCCTTGTATTTAGAGACCTCTAGATATTGAGGGATTTGAAAAATTGTCTCCCATAGAAGAATTGAAAAAATCACTTGATAAAAAGTTTTCCGGTTTAAATATAAAACCCATTGTTTTATCTAATGCCTTTGCTAATAGTATAAAACCTACTCCAGATATGGGAAATAAAATCTATTCAGACTAATACATCATATAACGGAGATAGAATTTATGAATAGAACTTGGATGGCTTATCTGAAAGACAATTATCTGTCCTTGTTCATTGAGTGTTAATGTATTCTACTATAGCGAAGCTACTGCATCTTCCGAGAATCGTCAAAGACGTACAAATGTAACTATTTGTAAAATGATTGTTGCTGGTTTTACTGGCCAACTTTGTGGCTGGTGGGATAATTTCTTATATAATGATAAAATAAATGCTATATTCGAAGATAGGAATTCCACCGAAGGTGTTGATAACCTAGGAATAGCATTACTTGTGAATAAAGAAGATGCTATTTATACTCTTATGCTTACTATTATTGAGCATTTTGGTAGTAGATTTACCAATCAATATGAGAATACTCGAACACTCTTAAATGGTCCTAGATGTAGGACCTTAGTAGAATTTAGATGGTATAAGGATACCTTTCTAAGCAGGGTCATAGATTTACTAGAAAGTAAGTATACCATTGGAAGATGAAATTCATAGATGGTCCTCCTCCTCTATTTGCTGAAAGGGTTAGAAAGGAGCTTAGGGGCTCAGGTTCCTATGGTGAAATATCCTATGAAAATTTTACCTATGGTCAGTTGATAGCAGCCTGTACTCAGCAAGGTTTAGCTTTGTGCAATGAGTTAAAATTACTTAGACAAATTAATCCTGATAAGCTTAAAGAAAGACCTAATTAGGAGATTTTTGTGAGCAATTTGGTATGGATAAACCATTTTCTACTTCTCAAGAAAAGGGTCAAAGATATTCTAAGTCTGATAAACCCTATAAGAAGAAGAGATCTAGGCATAGATCCAGAGAAGAACGTGAGATTCGCAAAGCCCAGCGTAAGTCCACTAGATTTATGAAAAGTAGGTCTAAGCGCGGTCTTGCCAAAATTAAGTGCTACAGATGTGGTAACTTTGGGCATATTGCTCCTAATTGCAAGCTCTAAAAGCTTAAGTCTTTAGGTCTTGCTGATGATATTCATGATCAAGTATATAGTTTGGTATACTCCTCTGGTTTCGAGTCTGATTATAATTGTGATTCTGAATCTGAAAATAATATTGAATTGTTTGATTCGTCTGATAGTGATCATGCCAATATTTGTGCTGACTGCAATGGTGATAGTTATGTTTGTGATGAAACTTTTTATAAATTACAATCACAGTTTGAAGATTTAGATTTGAATGTTCAAACCCTCAATGCTGATAGAGTTCTTGAGTTATTAAAAGAAGTTTTCGATGAAAAACTTCGTGAAAAAATTATTACTATTGCTACTAAAAAATCTGTTGATAGCGCCCTTAGTACTTCTAAAATTATTGATAGCACTCACACTTCTCAGATTATTAATTATGATTATTACATGCCTTATTCTTTAGCTGAGGTTAAAAGAATTAGGGAAGAAAATAAAGAGAGAAATCTTTGTTCCTACATTTCCTAATAAAGGTATTTATCAAAAGGGAAGCTTTGATGAAGAAATAATATCTAATTTTATAGAAAAGATTCAAAAAGAGAAAATAGAAGAAAAATCTATTCCTAAAATAGAAGAAAATCCTAGTTCCAAGTAAGATGAAGGTTCTAGTTCAAAAGGTAAAATAGAAGAATCAGATGAATGACATAGACGAGTTGGTTTATGCATTAGAAGAAATTGATCTAAAAGATCAAGATTACCATGTTCTCATGAACAAAGGAGATACAGGAGGACCACAAGGAAACTTTAGGAGTCCTAAAGAAGAAGGAAGCTCTTACAGAGCCTATGCAAAAAGGTAGTTTCTTACCTAAATCCAAAAATAGGAAAGACTTTAATAGTCAATATCACAATAATATTAATGACAAATACAAGACTAATAGACTTCAGTTAGGAGACGGTGGATCTACTCAGTTTTTAGATCTAGATTGCGAAAGAGAATCACGAGAACTTATGGATTTATGGGCTAAAAACCTAGAATTATTATTCATCATGGGAATAGGAGAAAACTATAACAATGATGAAAAATATTTAATTGCTATCAACACCTTTACTAGAAAGGTAAATAATTGGTTTAATGGAGTATTTGTAATACCTCGTACCTTTTTCTAGCTTGAAATCGTCTAAAAAATGTTAGGAGCTTTCTTTGAAAGATGAATCCACTTTTGTACATATGGTATTTTTAATATTTTCACTTTTTTTCATGTGGAAAATTCAATAAGCTTTCTATCGATATAAAATTCGCCTAAAATCGATAACCAGGTAAGAAATTATGACTATTTCAAGTTCCCATCGTAAAACAACGCCATATTGGTCAGTGGCATGCTGCGCCACAAGCTAAAATGGTAATTCTACTTTTCTAGTGTATTAGCGCGATTTCTTCTGCATCGCACCAAAGTTTCAGGTCTTAAATTGTCAAATTCCAGTGACACGGTGCGATAGCGCCACGTCGCGCCAGGAGTCCAATTTGGAAAATTTTTACTGAAATTACAAGACACGTTCAGGGTTAAAAAGGTCAATTTTCCACCCCTATTTTAGCCCTTTAACACGTGATTCAGCCACTTTTCACCCAAAATACACTCTCTTCTCTCAAAAACCCCTCAAGAATAACCTAGGGCTTTTTATAGAAGATTAAAAATCAAGAATTTCCTTCGTCAATCTTTGTGTATTTATGAACCAAGGTATGCATAGTATTCATTTATGGACTCCTTTCATTCATGAAGCCCAAGAATCCTTTTTCTAAATTCAAGTTTATGGATTTTATTATGAATTTCATGATTGGTCTGCTCTTGTTTATATGGATAATGAGAAATTGAATTCTACTCCATGTTGAGTGATAAATTCTATGTGGGTTAAATTATTATAGATATAGATTAATGAAAATCTATGACTAGACCCTTGAATGATGAAATTAGAATTGAACCATGATGTTTAATTATTGTACAATGATGTTTACATATACCATACCTACAATATATTTGATTAAATGCGTATATGAAGGAAAAGTGCCTAACTAGAATGATACCATGAAATTCGCATGTATGTACAAGTTATGCCTATCACATGTTTAGATGAAATGCTTCTATAAATGTATTATGGATTATGATGTTAGTTATATGTTTAAGTAAGTTATGCTTACTCAGTTTCCTTCCATCAAGTCCTGGGGGTACTTGTACCCTAAATATTAGTTGTGTGCCTAGAGCCATGTCATGTTTTCACGATACTTTCAATCAAGCTATGAATCCTTAGACTTCAGACAGTCTTATGAATCAAGAAATCTTCATGATCTCATGAACTTAGTTAGCTCTCAGATATCAGTAGTATTCCGTCAGTCTACGTAATTCAGTAACTCAGCCCATGTTTAGTTTAGTAAATAATGTTCAGAGTCTATTCAGGTGGGATTAGGAATTAGCACCGAAGTAACCCAAGGATGGGAACACACACTATCGATGAGGGTGTGATTCTTAAAAGTCATCCTTGCATTCCAGAGCTATGTAGCTAGCATAGGTTGAGACATCAACACTGTCCGATGAGGCTTGATGAGGTGGATAAGCACTGTCAGATAAGGGTCCCATCATTCTGTTTTAGGGATACTATCAGATGAGGGTCACCCACAGCTTGTCCTTACCAGTGGTACAGTAATGACACTTTTCCAATTGGGGTTACAGATTGGACCCGAACTCAGCCATAATGGTATATTAGGGGCATATCGGTTAGATAACTACTTCCCATAGTTTCATGTAACAGAATCAGGACTGTCAGACACAGTCAATCAGTCTCAGTAATAGAACTCAGATAGTTCTTCAGATTTCAGGACTGTCAGATATAGTCAACTCAGATACAGTACGGGACTCAGCTAGTTCTATTAGATTCAGTACTGTCAGATATAGTCCTTCATGTTATCAGTTATATCAGTTATCAGTATGTCATATTATCAGTATTCGAATTCAGTAACTATGTTATCACGATATCAGTGTCAGTTATTATGTCTCATGCATGGATTCTCACTCTCATGATAGTCAGTCTGCTATTGTTATTGTTCATGCATATGAACCCCATGCATTTAGCATACCTCACATGCATACCAGTACATTCAAAGTACTGACACATTTGCGCTATGGTGTCTTATATCATAGGTTTAGAGACGAGCTCCAGAGCATAAGTAGATTCCAATATCAGCTATCAGAGTTAGCAGTGAGTCCTCAACTTTTGAGGACATGATCATCATTTTATTATCTCAGTAATTAGTTTATTAGTTATAGTTAGTTGGGGACATGTCCCATCAACTCTTTATTCAGACAATCATGTTTTAGAGGCTTTCCAGACTATAGTATGTTCAGATAGCTTATTTCAGTTGTTTTGGGTATTTCATACCCCTCCCAGATGTTACATTTTTTATCAGATACTATGTCTCAGTTTTGAACCTTATGGCTTTTCAGTTCATATTTCTGCATTATTAAGTATTTTATGCAGTATACAGGTATAAATATCAGTCATAGGTTAGCTTGTGGTCCTTCGGGGTCATGAGCACCGTGTAGCATTTTTGGTATCAAATTTGTGGCATTACAAACTTGGTATCAGAGCCTAATGTTCAATAGAGTCCTAGAAAGTCTGAAAGTCGCATCTAGTAGAGTTTTGTACATGTGTGTGTTGCGTGCCACATTTATGTACATGAGGCTATAAGATGTTTTAGGAACAGTTTCCCCTCTTTCAGTATTCATGTCATGCCAGTGAGCATAATCTCAAGTCAATTTCTTAGTTTAATTCATTTCTCCCTTTCTTCAACAGAACATGTCTCCTAAAAGAAGAAATGGGAATCAGCCAACCCCTCAGCCCGCAGAACCTTTGGGCGAATATGTTTCTCATACAGAGTTTTAAGTTGCATTTACTACTCTTTCTAACTCAGTTGCTACTTAGAATAAATGACCATCTATCATTCCAGCCAATCCAGTGGCCAATTCAGCTACAACCAGGATTTAAGATTTCACCCGAATGAATCCTTTATCCTTTCTCGGGTCTAAGTCAGATGAGGACCCTCAGGAATTCCTAGATCAGGTGCAAAAGGTTACAAACATAATGGGGTTACTTCTAGTGAGAGTGCTGAGCTAGCTGCATATTAGTTATAGGATGTTGCTCATACTTTTAAAAAGTGGAAGTCAGAAAGGCCAAATAATGCAGGGCCTATTGAGTGGGAGGAGTTTGCTTTTGCTTTCCTTGATAGATTCTTTCCTCTAGAGCTTAGAGAAGCTAAGGTGTTAGAATTTATTAACCTCGGGTAGGGAAATATGATAGTGAAATAGTACACTCTTAAGTTTACTCAATTAGCCAGATATGTCCCTCATGTGGTTGCAGATAGCAGGGCCAAGATGAGTAAGTTCATTTCAGGGGTGACTGATAGCATAGTTAATGAGTGCAGATCTACCATGTTGAATAGTGACATGACTTTAGCCAGGCTCATGACTCATGCTCAGGAGATAGAGGAGCAAAAGATTTAGTAGAGAGAGAAGCAGAATAAGAGAGCAAGGACAGTTAGCTTTAATTTTAGTCAACCTAAATCAGAGAAAGGTAATCACTCTCAGATTCATCCTAAGTCATCAGTGCCAGCTTCTTCGTTAGCTAGTGCTCCATTTCTTAAGTTCAGAGAGGGTAACAAAGATAAAGCACCAGTCTCTAAGTCTCAAGGCAGTGTTAGTAGTGCCCGAACTAATCCCTTTTGTCAGACTTGTGGTAAGAACTACAAGGGGGGGTGTAGAGATGGCAGCGATGTCTGTTTCGGTTATGGCAAGCTAGGCCACAGATTCAGAGACTGTCCTCAGTCAGGTTATTAGAATAATCTTCGCTCCTCAGCTCAGTCTGGTCACCCAAATCAGAAGGGTGCCACCTCCAGTGCTATTAGTGGGCAACGTCCAAACAGACTCTATACTCTTCAGTCCTGGCAAGATTAGGAAAATTCTCCTGATATGGTTACTGGTACATTACAGATCTTTCATGTTTATGTTTATGCTTTGTTAGATCCAGGTGCTTCCTTGTTTTTTGTTACTCCCTATATAGCAGTTGATTTCGAAGTCAGCCCTAAAATTCTAGTAGATCCCTTTTCAGTCTCTACCCTAGTGGGTAAAACCATCATAGCCCGGCAGGTATACAGGAACTGCCCGGTTATGATATTTTAGAAAGTCACTTCAGCAGACTAGTTAAATTAGAGATGACTGATTTTGATGTCATTCTCGGCATGGATTGGCTTCATTCCTACTATGCCATAGTCGACTGCAGAAATAGAACAGTCCCATTTCAGTTTCTAAATGAACCCGTCCTTGAGTGGAAGGGTAGTACTTCAGCGTTTAGAGGTCAGCTTGTTTTCTACCTTCGGGCAAGGAAAATGATATCTAAAGATGTGTCTATCATCTTTTTTGAGTTAAGGACACTAGTTATAAATCTCCCAGTCTTGATTCAGTCCCGGTCGTGAGTGAATATTTAAATGTCTTTACCTTAGATCTTTCAGGAATTCCTCCCGAAAGGGAAATAGACTTAGGCATTGATCTTCTTCCAGATACTCAGCCTATATCTATTCCTCCATACAGAGTGGCACCAACCAAACTCAAAGAATTGAAAGAAAAGTTGAAGGATATTTTAGATAAGGGATTCATTAGATCCAGTATATCCCCGTGGGGCACACCAGTCTTATTCATGCGCAAGAAAGACAGTTCTCTCATAATGTGTATTGATTACCATCAGCTCAATAAAGTTACGATCAAGAACAAGTATCCTCTTCCTAGAATCGATGACTTGTTTAACCAACTTTAGGTTGCCAGCTATTTTTCTAAGATAGACCTCAGATCTGGCTATCATCAGCTCAGAGTCAGAGAATGTGACATTCTGAAAACAACCTTCCATACTCGATATGGTCACTTTGAATTCTTAGTCATGTCCTTTGGTCTTACTAATGCCCCAGCAGCTTTCATAGACTTGATGAACCGTGTGTTCAAGCAGTACTTGGACATGTTCTTCATAGTCCTTATAGATGATATCCTTGTCTATTACCGCAGTGAGCATGATCATGTAGACCATCTCAGAATTATACTTTGGCCTCTCAGAAATCATCAGTTGTTTGACAAATTCAGTAAGTGCGAATTTTGGTTAAGGTCAGTAGAATTCCTTGGCCATATCATTTTCAGTGATGACATTAGTTCAGAATCATCTCTAGTTTTCGAGGTGAAAGAAAAGAAAGATAGAGATCCCAATCTTATCAAGTTGAAAAATTTAGTTCAGGATCAGAAAGTAGAGGTTTTCTCCCAAGGAAGAGATGGTGTTTTGCATTGTCAGGGTCATCTCTGTGTTCCAGGTGTAGATGACTTAAGGCAGCAAATTCTTGCAGAAGCGCATGGTGTGCGCTACTCTATTTATCCAGGGACCACAAAGATGTACCACAACTTATGGGAAGTCTATTGGTGGAGTGGGGGTAAAGAGAGATATTGCAAAGTTTGTGGCTAAGTGCTCTACATGTAAGCAGGTTAAGATAGAGCATCAAAAGCCTAGTGGTCCTATGCAGGAGTTCATTATTCCTACTTGGAAGTGGAAAGAAGAGAACATGGACTTCATGATGGGTTTGCCTCGAACTCTTCATCATCATGATTCAATTTGGGTCATTATAAATAGGATGACCAAATCAGCCTATTTCCTTCTAGTTCATACCTCTTATTCAACCGAGTATTACGATAGATTCTACATTAAGGAGTTGGTCAAATTACACGATGTTCCATTATCTATTATCTCAGACAAAGGTACCCAGTTCACCTCTCACTTCTGGAAAGCGTTCCAAAAGGGTCTTGGTACCCAAGTTCATCTCAGTACAACCTTTCATCCTCAGACAGATGGTTAAGCATAAAAGATCATTCAGACTTTAAAAGATATGCTACGGGCGTGTGTAATTGATTTCAAGGGTAGTTAGGATGACCACTTTCCTTTGATTGAGTTTGCATACAACAGCAGCTATCATTCCAGTATTCGGATGGCTCCATTCAAAGCTCTCTATGGTAGGAGATGTAGATCTCCGATCGGTTGGTTCAAAGTTAGTGAGGCCTCAATCATAGGGCCTGACTTAGTATTCGATGCCTTAGAAAAAGTTCAGTTGATTAGAGAAAGACTCCAGGCTGCTTAGAGCCGACAGAAGTCTTATGCAGATGTTCATAGAAAAGATCTCGAGTTCGAGATTGGTGATTATGTCTATCTAAAGATCTTTCCCATGAAGGGAGTGAAGCGGTTCGGCAAGAAAGGGAAACTTAGTCCCCGATATGTCGGTCCCTTCAAGATTCTCAGTCGATTCGGCAAGGTATGTTATGAGCTCAAATTGCCTTCAGAACTAGCCTCAGTTCATCCAGTCTTGCATGTTTCTTTGCTCAAGAAGTGCATAGGTAACCCAGAAGTTGTAGTCCCTATTCAGAGCATTGATGTTCAAAACAGTCACTCTTATAAGGATATTCCAATCGAAATCCTAGACCATCAAACTCGTAGACTAAGGAACAAAGAAGTCCCTCTAGTTAAAGTTCTTTGGTAAAATCAGTCTGTCAAGGGAGCTACTTGGGAAGCAGAAGCAGACATGTATACGAAGTATCCTCACCTCTTCTCTGCCAACTCAGATCAAGCTCAAGGTAATAATCCTTCTTAAGCTTACTCAGTTTCATGTTTAGTGTTCATCATAAACTTGGTATCAAGTATCATTGCATATTCAACCATGAATTTATGTATCAGTTTAGTTATATAATTATGCATTAGACATGCATTCTCATTATGAGAAACTTAGTTCCTCAGAACACTCAATCATGCATTCATGAATCAGTTACGCATGCATCAGGTATGCGTGTCCAGTAAGATATATTCAGTTATCAGTCATGTCAGTCATGAGATCATGTTTCAGTTATTCATGTTTTGTATATATGTCAGTTTATGTTCTTCCCCTCACTCTCAGTTTCATTCAAGGATGAATGTTCTCAAGGGGGGGATATTGTAATACCCCGTACCTTTTCCTAGCTTGAAATCATCTAAAAAATATTAGGAGCTTTCTTTGAATGATGAATCCACTTTTATACATGTGGTATTTTTAAGATTTCACTTTTTTTCATGTGGTAAATTCAATAAGCTTTCCATTGATATAAAATTTGTCTAAATCCGATAACCAGGTAAGAAGTTATGACTATTTCAAGTTCCCATCGTAAAACAGCGCCACATTGGTCAGTGGCGCACCACGCCACAAGATAAAATGGCAATTGTCCTTTTCTAGTGTCTCAGAGCAATTTCTTTCACGTCGCGCCAAAGTTTCAGGTCGTAAAAGAAGGGGCAATGCGATGGCTCCGCGTCGCGCCATCCCTCAGTTTCCAATTGTTAAATTCCAGTGACAAGGCGTGATAGCGCCGCGTCGTGCCAGGGGTCCAATTTGGAAATTTTTTACTGAAATTACAAGACACGTACAGGGTTAAAAGGGTCAATTTCTCACCCCTATTTAATCCTTTTAACACGTGATTCAGCCACTTTTCACCCAAAATACACTCTCTTGTTTCAAAAACCTCTCAAGAACAACCTAGAACTTTTCATAAAAGATTCAGAATCAAGAATTTCCTCAGTCAATCTTCGTGTATTTACGAACCAAGGTATGCATAGTGTTCATTCATGGACTCCTTCCTCCATGAAGCCCAAGAATCCCTTTTCTAAATTCAAGTTTATAGATTTCCTTATGAATTTCATGATTGAGCTGCTCTTGTTCATGTGGATAATGAGGAATTGAATTCTACTCAATGTTGGGTAATAAATTCTAAGTGGGTTAAATTATTATAGATATAGATATATGCAAACCCATGACTAAATCCTTGAATGATGAAATTAGAATTGAACCATGATGTTTAATTATTGTACAATGATGTTTACATATACCATGCCTACAATATGTTTGATTAAATGCCTAGATTAAGGAAAAGTGCCTAACTAGTATGATACCATGAAATTCCCATATATGTACAAGTTATGCCTGTACAATGATGTTTACATGTACCATGCCTTCAATATGTTTGATTAAATGCCTAGATAAAGGAAAAGTGCCTAACTAGCATGATACCATAAAATCCCCATGTATGTACAAGTTATGCCTATCACATGTTTTGATGAAATGCTTCTATAAATATATTATGGATTATGATGTTAGTTATATGTTCAAGCATAACTTACTTGAACATAT